>NC_084620.1:42473654-42631154 GCF_033978795.1 Nerophis ophidion
ATCTCAGGGGGCCTCACTCGCCTGCCGTATCGGGTAAAATGTCCATCCCGCGGGGGAGCGGGTGTACCCTGAGGGGAAGAACCAATATCAGAGCCCGGTGGAGGCGAAGGACATCCAACCCTAACAGAGTTTGGAGGGCGACCTCGGAGGGGGACTTGGCCAGGCAGTATTTCCTCACCTGCAACACAATGCGCCAGCTTAAGTCTGTCTAATGAAACGCATTCCCTGCGCCCGCCCATATCCAGCACAAAAACTTTAGGACCGCGTTCCAGAACCCTAAATGGGCCATCGTAAAGGGTTTAGAGGGGCGAATGGTGGGCGTCGTGACGTACGAAGAAAAAAACGGGCATTTTTAAGCTCCGATGGCACGAACGACTTAGGGAAATAGTGGTGGACCGGGCCAGGAGCCAAGGACTCACTCGGCAAAAAGGGAAACGATCGCGGGGCACAACCCTCAGGTAAAAACTCTCCCGGAACGCGGAGTGGTTGACCAAACACCAATTCAGCGGGGGCCGCAGCGAGATCCTCTTTAGGGGCAGAGCGCAACCCGAGCATAACCCAAGGCAAACGGTCAACCCAATTTGCTATCCACGAGCGCCGCACGCAGCGAAGCCTTAAGCGACTGGTGAAAATGTTCACATAAGCCGTTAGCTTGGGGATGGTAGGCCGTAGTACGGTGCACCTGCACACCCAATGACTGCGCCAACGCTGACCAAAGCTCCGATACAAATTGGGATCCCCTGTCCGAGGTGATATCGGATGGCGTGCCAAAATGCGCAACCCAGGCCGACAGAAACACAAGGGCAACGTCTACAGAGGCAGTGGAGGAAAGAGGAACCCCTTCTGGCCATCTGGTAGTACGATCTACCATCGTTAGCAAGTGTGTATAACCCTGCGACGGAGGTAGGGGGCCAACTAAATCTATATGCACGTGGTCAAACCGCTTGGCCGGAATCGGAAATGGTTCGAGGGCCCCCTTAGTGTGCCGGTGGACCTTGGCGCGCTGACATGCCACGCATGCAGCTGCCCACTGCCTAACATCCTTCCAAGGCCAGCCCAAACAAACTTGGCACCAACCAACTTGACGGAAGCCCGAACGACAGGGTGTGACAAGGAGTGTATTGTGTCAAAAACCTGGCGGCGCCAGCCTGCCGGGACAACCGGCCGAGGGCGGCCTGTGGACACATCGCTGAGGAGGGCGGGAAAGCCATCCTGAAACACCACCTCCTTGAGCACAGGCGCCGTACCCTCAGCTTTGAGTGCACAGATGCCGGGGTCGTCGGGCTGGTCAGCGGCCATTCCCGAAAAATCTAAACCGAGCTGCACGGGGCACACGAGTACGCGTGAGAGACAGTCAGCCACAGGGTTGGCCTTACCGGCCACATGCTGAATGTCCGTAGTGAATTCAGAGAGGGACGACAAGTGACGCGGCTGACGGGCTGACCAAGGCTCCGTGACCTTTGCCATGGCAAACGTCAGGGGTTTGTGGTCAACAAAAGCGGTGAAGGACCGACCCTCCATCAGAAAACGAAAATGGCGTGTTGCAAGATACAGTGCCAACAACTCTCGGTCAAATACACTGTACTTCCGCTCGTTATCCCGCAGTTTACGACTGAAGAATGCAAGGGGCTGCCACATATTTGCCACCCGCTGCTCAACCACAGCACCCACGGCGAAATCAGACGCATCTGTTGTCAAAGCCACGGGCGCCCCGAATAGTGGGTGGGCGAGAAGAGCAGCCGCCGCGAGCCAGCCGCTACTGAACGCCGGCGTTGGAGTTTCCTGGGGCCGTGAAGGAGCATGGAGGGACGCATCGTCGAGCTTTGGCGCCAAAACGTTGATGGAAGAAACACTGGCCTGCTTCGCGCCTTTTCCGGGTAACGACTCCCGCCACTACCGCTGGGTCCATGTTCTCCATCGTCTGCAGCGGGGGCGCTTCTACGCCTTGAACAGCAAACCGTCTTGAAGCCAGAAGCACCCGGTCAGCTTCTTCAGCCAAGCCCTGGTAATCACGGGAGGACAGAGAAGTGGAGTTAGCACGCCGCACGGGCTGCACGTGGAAGCTGCCGCAAGGAAAGACGCGGGAATATGAATCCGCCTTCGTCTGAGCCCATCAGGGACAGCATACTGTCCATTAAATCCACGGCGGAGCTGCCGCCTAAACCCGGCAGGGAAAGAAGTCCATCCGCCCTCTCAGCGTCAGTCAGAGTAAACCTCCGAAGCAGGAGATTCTTGAGGGCGGGGTACCTGCCGCTCTGCGGACGGAGGGTTTCGCAACAGCTGCATAGCGCGGCGCCTGATCGAGGACCGTCACCACCAAGTGATACCGCGAGTCGTCGCCGGTGATTCCTTGCAGGTTGAAAAGGGACTCGATGTGCTGCAACCATGATGCCGGGTCGCTCTGCCAGAACTCCGGAAGCATGCAGGTTGCTGGATTCGCAGGTTGCTGGAGCTGGGGCTCTTCTGAGTGAAACACTGTCAGGGTCACCAATGTGGCAAATGTGAGAAACACAGTGTTGTTTCTTTTAGGTCTTTATTGCAAGACTGCAAACATAAGAATAACACAACACAACACAACATGCACATTTAAAGTGTTTCCCAGAAGAGCAAACCACACCCCTTCTGCTGGGTGTGAGCAAGGTCCTAGTGCCCGCCACAGTATTTCGTTTACTAAAAAAGCATGATTGATAAGTAGCTTGTACATTGTAGGTAAACTATGTAAGTAAATTAGCAAACTAGCTAGTGTTACCATATCTGAGTTATTGTGTAGAAATAAGGATATGTAACTACAAAAGTAATCACTAAACATGATTAAAAAATGATCAGTTAGAATCAAGAATCTTGATAAACATCTTGAACTTTGTTGAAAATGAGATATTAATCATCTCATATGTGCATCAAGGCTGACTTTACACTCAAGACAACTGTTGTATTCATTGGTGTAAATGTTACAATTACAAGGTCAGAACAGGAAGAGAGCAAGCGTAAGCAATTGCTGTGAATTGGAGAAGGGGTAAGATTAAATAAGCTTTGCTTCTTCCTACTCCTTTCAAACCTGTAAAGAGAAATTAACATATTGTATGTAAATATTATATGATTTATCACATTGTACATGTTCAAAATAAATTAAACCATAACTATGTAAGCAAACTATGTAGGTAAACTATGTAGGTAAACTAAATAAACTATGTAACTAAACTATGTATGGGGACGGCGTGGCGCGGTTGGGAGAGTGGCTGTTCCAGCAACCTGAGGGTTCCTGGTTCAATCCCCACCTTCTACCATCCTACTCACGTCCGTTGTGTCCTTGAGCAAGACACTTCACCCTTGCTCCTGATGGGTCCTGGTTAGCGTCTTGTGTGTGAATGGGTGAACGTGGAAATAGTGTCAAAGCGCTTTAAGTTCCTTAAAAAGGTATAAAGGCGCCATACAACTATAACCCATTTACTATGTAGGTAAACTAAGTAAGCTACCTGTATGTAAGTTAATATGTAGGTTAACTATGTAGGTCAATTAAGTAAGTAAACTATGTAAGTAAACTAAGCAAGCTATGTAGGTAAACTAGGTAAGTAAGCTAAGTAGGTAAACAATGTTAGTAAACTAAGTAAGTAAACTATATCGGTAAACTAAGTGAACTTTGTAAGTAAACTATGTAGGTGAACAAAATATGTAAATTAGGTAAGTAAACTATGTAGGTAAACTAAGGGAACAATGTAAGTAACTATGTATGTAAACTATGTAGGTAAAGTAGAAAGTAAACTAGATAAGTAAATTATGTAAGTAAACTTCCTGTTCATGAGAAAGGACGCAAAGTAAAAGGCTCCGCTTTTGCTACCGGAGTTTTTGTTGAGTCTGAAGATTTTGACCACTGAGTTGCGATCACAGCCACAGGAGAGTCACCTGGCATCTTCGACCTGATTTTGGTCAGTTGAGAAGCACTGATACGCTGAAATAAGGCAAGTTGGAAGAACCATTAGGCTCAAGCCATCGGCGCCTTACCGCAGTTCAAAGCGGTTGCCTAGCAACCAAAATCTACGGCGAGTTTACAGCTGTTTTAAAGTGCTTCCAACGTCGCAGAGCGACATAAGTTGACAGACCTCAAACTGATCTGTGAACAACGCAAGGCACAACTTTGTTGAAATAAACAAGTTAAAAGTGCTGCAAGTCGCTAAAGTAACTGTCGTTTAGGACACAAGAGGCATTGACGTCATTGACCTGCCGCGATGCCAAAAGCTAAATGGAAGACTGAAATCCTGAAACGCTTGGTGTCAGCCGACACAGGACACAACTGGGACCAAGATTTGAGACTGGACACAGGACATGATGGGAATCAAGAAGGGGTACTACTAAAAATACTCCATGAAATGAAAGAAGAAATGAAAGAAATAAAAAAAGATCTGAAAAAAGCAATGACAGATCACAATTAAGATGTGAAAAGTCTGCAGCAAAATATAGAAAGTTTGCAAACTCAAATCATCACCAGAAAAAATTAAGTCTCTGATATGTGCCAACAAATTAAGATCTTTCACGAAGATATGCGCCAACAAATGAAGACCATTCTAGAAGACATGATGTGGAATATCACAGATGAAATGGAGCAGGATAAACAAATGAATTATATCATCGTGACAGGGCACCGAATTAAACCAAGCTCCTATGCTAAAGCTGTAAATAATGAAGGTTAACCAGATGAAATGGATCTTGTCTCAGCAGAACAGCAAGTGGTCGACTTCCTGCAATCAAAGGAAATTGAAATCGACATTAATTCCATTGAAACATGCATCCCACTGGAAAAAAACTTCTGCAACAAAGATCACAAAAACCAGGATTTGGAAAACGATATAGATCCAGATACAATTTTTTTTCCCCACATCAGTAACAAATGTTTTTATTACACAGATGAGCAATACAATAGCATCATTAAAAGTGATAACAAATTGTCAATTATTCATTTTAACAGCAGAAGCTTGTATGCAAACTACAACAACATTAAGAACTTTTTGGAACACATCAACAAAGCCCTTCAAAGTGATCGCCGTCACAGAAACATGGATTGATGATAAAAAAAAGGAATAGATTTTGATCTGGAAGGATATGAACTAAACTACATCAACAGAACCAACAAAAATGGAGTAGGAGTAGCTGTGTATGTGATGAAGAACCTGAACTACAAGGTGGTAAAAAACATGTCATTTGCTATAGATAATATCTTACAATGTATTACCATTGAAATATGTCGGGAAAAAAGCAAAAACATAGTCATCAGTTGTATATACCGATCACCTAAGTCAAGTATAGAAACATTTGAAGAATGGATTAAGGCAACTTACATGGACAACGTTAAAAAAAATATTTTCCTTATGCGGCGACTTTAATATTGACTTATGGAACCCTAACAAGCAAAAGTCTATTGATGACTTCATTGATACAATGTACAGCATCAGTTTATATCCTAAAATCACAAAGCCAAGCAGAATCACAGGACACTGTGCCACGCTTATTGATAATATTTATACCAATGATTTTGATAATAACACTACAAGTGGTCTACTTATAACCAACGTTAGTGATCATCTGCCAGTTTTTACAATATATGATGGAAACTGCAAAAAGAACATGGAAGACAAAAGGACATTTCGAAGACTGTGCACAGAGAAGAGGATGATTGCTTTTAAAATTGAGCTACAAAAGCAAGATTGGGACAATGTGTATAATGAAGAAGAGGTTGATGACGCATATGAACATTTCTTAAACAAGTTCATAATACTTTACGACAAACTTTGTCCATGGAGACAGCTCAGTAGTAAGCAGAGAAAGAATAATCAACCATGGATGACAAAAGGATTAAAAAATCCTTGTAAGAAGAAGAATACACTATATAGAAAATTTATAGCACAAAGAACTACAGAGGCAGAAAAAGCTTTAATAATTACTTTGTAAATATCGGACCAAAACTGGAAGAAAGGATTCCAGACCCAGTTTCAATTGAGGACTATAATGATATCATAGAGCAAAATCCCAACTCCATGTTCCTCAGTAATGTGACACAGGAGGAAATAGTAACAATCATGAAAAAATGTAAATCTAAGACTTCAACTGATTGTAATGGAATTGATATGGAAACGATAAAAAAGGTTATTGAAGAGATCTCAGGACCATTAATTTATATCAGTAACCTATCATTTCAAACAGGTACATTTCCAAACAAAATGAAAATAGCTAAAGTTGCACAAATGTATAAGACTGGAGACAAACACCAATTTCCAAATTATAGACCTATTTCTTTACTTCCACAATTTTCTGAAAAACTGTTCAATAACAGATTAGAGAGTTTCATACATAAAAATATAATACTCGTAGAGAACCAATATGGATACAGAGTTAATGTTTCAACTTCAATGGCTTTAATTGAAATTACAGAAGAAATTACCAATGCAATAGATGGTAAAAAATGTGCGGCAGCAGTGTTTATAGATTTAACTAAAGCATTTGACACAATTAATCACAATATTTTAATCAAAAAACTAGAACGATATGGCATCAGAGGGTTAGTCTTAAACTGGATAAGAAGTTATCTAACGAACCTGAAACAATACGTGAAGCTAGGCGAACACACTTCTACTACGCTAAATATATCATGTGGTGTACCTCAGGGATCAATACTAGGACCTAAATTATTCAATCTCTATATAAATGACATTTGTAAAGTCACAAAAGATTTAAAGTTAGTATTATTTGCAGATGATACAACAGCGTTTTGTTCAGGAGAGAACATACAGAAGATAATACAAATAATAACAGAAGAAATTAACAAATTTAAAAAATGGTTTGACAAAAACAGACTATCATTGAATCTCAGTAAAACTAAAATACTGCTCACTAGTGTTACCATATTTGAGTTACTGTGTAGAAATATGGGGAAATAATTACAAAAGTACACTTCATTCACTGACAGTGTTACAAAAAAGAACAGTTAGAATAATACATAATGTTGGATATAGAGAACATACAAATCCTTTATTTATTGAATCAAAGATACTGAAATTCCACGACATGGTGAATGTGCAAACAGCTAAAATTATACACAAAGCAAACTATAACCTGCTACCCAAGAATATACAACAATTCTTCTCAACAAAAGAGGAGAAATATAATCTTAGAGAAAAATGTATTTTAAAACATTTGTATGCACGTACAACACTTAAGACCTTCAGTATATCAGTATGTAGAATTAAACTATGGAATGGATTAAGCAAAGCAATCAAACAATGTACTATTATGATCCACTTCAAGAAACTCTTCAAACTTAAAGTGTTTACAAAGTACGAAAAATAAGAACCATGATAAACATTCTGAATTTATTAATTCTTTCATTCTCAAAATAATCTTACTTATCTCATCGTATGGAATAAAACTTACAGTAAGTAAACTATGTAGGTGAACTAAGAAACTATGTAAGTAACTATAAGTAAATTAAGTAAGTAAACTAGGTATGTATGTAGGTAAACTATGTTAGTAAACTAGATGAGTAAACTATGTAAGTAATCTAAGTAAGTAAACTATGTAGGTGAACTAAGAAACTATGTAAGTAACTATAAGTAAACTTAGTAAGTAAACTAGTTAAGTAAACTATGTAGGTAAACTAGGCAAGTAAAATATGTAAGTAAACAATTTAGGTAAACTACTGGAAGTAAACTAGTTAAGTAAACTATGTAGACACACTAAGTAAACTAGGTACATAAACCATATAGGTAATTGAAGGATGGCATGGCGAAGTTGGTAGAGTGGCTGTGCCAGCAATCTGAGGGTTACTGGTTCAATCCCCACCTTCTACCATCCTAGTCACGTCCGCTGTGTCCTGATGGGTCCTGGTGAGCGCCTTGCATGGCAGCTCCTGCCGTCAGTGTGTGAATGTGTGTGTGAATGGGTGAATGTGGAAATACTGTCAAAGCGCTTTGGGCTCCTTAAAAAGGTGTAGAAAAGCGCTATACAAGTCCAACCATTTACCATCTATGTAAGCAAACTACGGTAAGTAAATTATGTAGGAAAATGTTGTAAGTAAACAAACTATAGACACACTTTGAAAATCCATGTGGCGAGAAGACTGTATTATGCAATCCATTAGGTGATTAATTTGTCACAAAAAACCCCCCAAAATAGTTAAAATCCAATCCAAGAAATCCAATGAGCTTTGTCAACAGAAACACACAGGAATGCAATATTAAAGCAGGGAAGGAAGTTCACAGGATGTACATCTTAATCAAAACAAAATAAAATGCCAACATAGCTGGAAAAGAAGAAAACAAACGCTTGTATGTGACACTACTTACAGGTTGTTAGGGACAGGACACTGGGATGCACAACATCCAATATATCCATAGAACATTGCTTGAATTTAATACAACTAAAATAATTTTATTTGGGCAAACAACAATAATAGATACTCCAACACAAATACAAATAAGGTAAAACAAAACAAATTCTTAGGAGTTATAAGTCATTTAAAAAAAGCTGTAACCCCCACATCAGGTACTGTATGTACAACATAAAGTGTCAATAAATATTTTAATATTGAATAAGGCAAACTATATTTTGAATCAAAAGTCACTCCGTTCTCTGACGTTAGCATGTCAGAGTTACTGTGAAGAGATATGGGGAAATAAATATTATATTACCTTTTGTTCTATAACACTCGGCAGCAGAGTGTTATAGAACACGCGAACAGATCAAATCTTTTAAAAAGGCAAATGTAGGTGCAAACTGAGAACCGATTCGCAGTTGCAAGCCGTTGAATCGGGAGACATTTTTCTTGCACATGCATGTGCTACAATGTTTTCTATGTGAGGGGAAAAATTAAAGAGGTCTCAAAGCACTTTCCCCACATTTTATGTTACAGCCCTGTTCCAAAATCAAATACATTCATTTTTGTCCTGAAAGGTCTGCAGACAAAACCCATTTTATTTTTTCAATTTTTTGCATATTTACCAAAAATAAAAACTATTAAAAATTCACATGTACATTTGTATTCATAGGCTTTACTCAATACTATGTTGATGCAGCCTCAAGTCTTTTTGAATACGATGCCACCAATTGGGTACACCTATCTTTGGGAAGTTCGGCCCATTCCTCTTTGCAACACCTCTCAAGCTCCATCGGGTGGGACGGGAAGCATTGTTTTTCGTCCAGGAAGTCTCTGTACATTCATCTTTCCCTCTATGCTTGCTAGTCTCCCAGTTTCTGCCACTGAAAAACACCCCCAGACCATGATGCTGCCACCACCTTACTTCACTGTAGGGATGGTATTGGCCTGGTGATGAGAGGTGCCTGGTTTCCTCCAAACATGACGCCAGGCATTCACGCCAAAGACTTCAATCTTTGTCTCATCAGACCTGATCATTTTGTTTCTCATGGTCTGAGAGTCTTTCAGGTGCATTTTGGCAAACTTTTACTAAGAAATGCCTTTCGTCTGGCCACTCTACCATACAAGTCTTATTGGTGGATTGCTGCAGAGACGGTTGTCCTTCTGGACGGTTCTCCTCTCTCCACAGTTGTAGAGTTACCATCGGGTTCTCTGTCAACTCCTTGACCAAACTAAGATGGATGCAGCAACGTACAGAGACAACCTGCATGAAAACTGCAAAGAGAAATGGGCCAAACTGCCCAAAGATAGGTGTGCCAGATTTGTGGCATCGTATTCGAAAACAATTGAGGCTTTAATTGCTGCCAAAGGTGCATCAACAAAGTATAGAGCAAAGGCTGTGATGTTTTTTAAATTAAGAAAATTTATACATTTTCACATTGTCATTATGGGGTATTGTCTGTAGAAGTTCAAGGAATACTTCCCGGATGCACATTATGTCACCTTATGGAGTGTTTATTAAGAACTTGCTACAAAAATATAGTAAATATTTCAGACTAATTCAAATACAATAATATTGGTAAAAAAAATATTATTTTGATCCACACCTTATCTCATGACTACTACCTGAGATTATTTCCTTGATAGAAAAAAAAAGTGATAATATTGAAGTTAAGTTGACGTTCCAATGATTGTCATTTCAGATTGTAGGTGCTTTTTTTTTACCCTTTACGTTCTTCTTTTGCTGTGTTTGTTTACATGTTTATTGACTTTCGCTTAATTGGAAAATATATTGATGGAGGAGGTGGTCTGAATAGTAATAATAATAATAAAAGAGGAGTGACGTTATTATTCAGTATTTTATCGGTCATAGTTAATATTGTAAATCCTACAATCTTTATTGAAATGTACATTCTGGGTGTCTGATTCAGTAAAAAATTCCAAATTCCATTCCGCTTTTTGAGGTTGTCTGTCACAACGTTTTTAGCATTTTTTCTGACTATATTGATTGATTGATTGAAACATTTATTAGTAGACTGCACAGTTCAGTACACATTCCGTACAATTGACCACTGTGGAGAGGCGGAGCCGACAAGCCAAAAACGGGCCAGGGCAAACGGTGGTCCTGTCCAAGATGGCGGCCATGAGGCGGAGCATGCAGCAGAGCGGAGAGGCGGGGCACGGCTAGAGCGACACTACAGCCATCAGAGTCGTACACAACACACCTGTACTCAATCCCTGCATCTTCTGCTGCAGCATAAAAGGGGAGAGGGAGGAGCAATCGTGGCAGAAGTGGGAGAAGGAACAACCGGCAACAACGACCACGAGAGCGACGAGATCGACCCTGAGTGAGATGAGCCCCAGCAGCAGACGCAGCCACCGGCCACCGAAAGGTGCGCCGCGACGAGCAGAAAGAGCCGGCGAGATAGAAATTGGCTCGACCGACTGTCAAGACAATAAGTTTATTGAAATAATAAACCCGAGTCAAACCTGCTACGATGCGTCCTGTATCGATTGGCATTGCAACCCACACGAGGACGGCTGGAGACCTGTCACAACCACTAAATGGTAACACCCGAATAAGTTTTTCAACTTGTTTAAGTCTGGGTCCACGTTAACCAATTCATGGTACAAATATATACTATCGGCATAATACAGTCATCTCACAAGTTAATCATCATAGTATATACATTGAATTACTTACATTATTTACAATCGGGGGTTGGATGTGGAGGGGGGTAGGTTTGGTTGATATCAGTACTTCAGTCATCAACAATTGCATCATCTGAGAAATGGACATTGAAACAGTGTAAGTCTGACTTGGTAGGATATGTACAGGAAGTAGTGGACATAGAGAGATCAGAAAAGATAATAATACATTTGATTATTTACATTTGATTATATACAAACCGGGGAGGTGGGATGTGGTGGGGGAAGGGTGCTAGTTTAGGGTTGTAGTTGCCTGGAGGTGTTCTTTTAGTGCGGTTTTAAAGGAGGTTAGAGATGCACTTTCTTTTACAACTGTTGGGAGTGCATTCCATAATGATGTGGCATAGAAGGAGAATGAGTTAAGACCTTTGTTAGATCGGAATCTGGGTTTAACGTGGTTCGTGGAGCTCCCCCTGGTGTTGTGGTTATGGCGGTCATTTACTTTAAGGCAGTGGTTTGACATGTACTTCGGTATCAGGGAGGTGTAGCGGATTTTATAGACTAGGCTCAGTGCAAGTTGTTTTACTCTGTCCTCCACCCTGAGCCAGCCCACTTTGGAGAAGTGGGTTGGAGTGAAGTGTGATCTGGGTTGGAGGTCTAGAAGTAACCTGACTAGCTTGTTCTGGGATGTTTGGGGTCTAGATTTGAGGGTTTTGGAGGTGCTGGGGTACCAGGAGGTGGAAGCGTAATCGAAAAAGGGTTGAAGGAGAGTTAACCGCTAGAATCTTCAAGGTGCTTTTGTTGACCAGAGAGGAGATTCTGTCGAGAAATCTCGTTCTTTGGTTGACCTTTTTGACTTCGGTATCAGGGAGGTGTAGCAGATTTTATAAACTAGGCTCAGTGCAAGTTGTTTTACTCTGTCCTCCACCCTGAGCCAGCCCACTTTGGAGAAGTGGGTAGGAGTGAGGTGAAAGGTGTTCGGTTGTGAGGTTTTGTATTAGGGCAGTGGTTCTCAACCTTTTTTCAGTGATGTACCCCCATGAACATTTTTTTAATTCCAGTACCCCCTAATCAGAGCAAAATTTCGGATTTATTGAATTGTATAACAGTGCAAAATATTGCTCATTTGTCTATTTGTCTATGTGGAAAACATTATATAAAAATAACTAAAAACTTGTTGCAAAATAAACAAGTGATTCAATTATAAATAAAGATTTCTACACATAGAAGTAATCATCAATTTACAGTGCCCTCTTTGGGGGTTGTAATGGATTAGAGAAAAATATATCTGGATTCACCAACTTCATTCTAAACATTTCTTCACAAAAAAATAAAACTTTAACATCAATATTTATGGAACATGTTCACAAAAAATCTAGCTTTCAACACTGAAAATGCAACATTGTTGTATTTTTTTTTCACAGTTTATGAACTTACATTCATATTTTTTTGAAGTATTATTCAATAAATATATTTATAAAGGATTTTTGAATTGGTGCTATTTTTAGAATATTAAAAAAAAATCTCACGTACCCCTTGGCATACCTTCAAGTACCCCCAGGGGTACGCGTACCTCCATTTGAGAACCACTGTATTAGGGTTCCTCAAAAAAGGGACCCAAGCGCACAGACTCTACAGCATGTTTTATTTTTTTACAGGTATATACAGTCGCGATCAAAAGTTGACATACACTTGTAAAGAACATAATGTCATGGCTGTCTTGAGTTTCCAATCATTTCTACAACTCTTATTTTTTTTGTGATAGAGTGATTGGAGCACATACTTGTTGGTCACAAAAAACATTCAGGAAGTTTTTTTTTAATGAATTTATTATGGGTGTACTGAAAATGTGACCAAATCTGCTGGGTCAAAAGTATATATACAGCAATGTTAATATTTGGTTTCACTCCAATATGGCACTTTTGGTAGCCATCCACAAGCTTCTGGCAAGCTTCTGGTTTAATTTTTGACCACTCCTCTTGACAAAATTGGTGCAGTTCAGCTAAATATGTTGGTTTTCTGACATCAATTAATCAATAAAAGTTTACTTATATAGCCCTAAATCACGGGTGTCTCAAAGGGCTGCACAAGCCACAACGACATCCACGGCTCAGATCCCACATCAGATCAAGAAAAAACTCAACCCAATGGGATGACAATGAGAAATCTTAGAGGGGACCGCAGATGTCATCCCATTGTGTTGAGTTTTTTTTGCCCTGATGTGCTCCCCAGTATAGCATAATATTGTGAGAGTCCAGTCCATAGTGGATCTAGTTAATAGTATGAGAGTCCAGTCCATAGTGGGGCCAGATCAGCAGAACAGACACGTCCCCAACTGATGCACAGATGAGTGGTCCACCCTGGGTCCCAACTTTGGACAGCACGCGAGTCATCTGTGGTCACCAAATATTTGCCCCCTCTCCTTCGTGGCAGAGCAGGAAAGCAACATGGACTTGTTTCTTCAGCATTGCCCACACGTTTACAAACCCTATTTCCATATGAGTTGGGAAATTATGTTAGATGTAAATATAAACGGAGTACAATGATTTGCACATCCTTTTCAACTCATATTAAATTGAATGCACTACAGAGACAAGATATTTGATGTCCAAACTCATAAACTTTTTTTTTTTTTTTGCAAAAAATAATTAACTGAGAATTTCATGGCTGCAACACGTGCCAAAATATTTGGGAAAGGGCATGTTCACCACTGTGTTGCACCACCTTTTCTTTTAACAACACTCAATAAACCTTTGAGAACTGAGGAAACTAATTGTTGAAGCTTTGAAAGTGGAATTCTTTCCAATTCTTGTTTTATGTAGAGCTTCAGTCGTTCAACAGTCTGGGGTCTCCGCTGTCGTATTTTACGCTTCATAATGCGCCACACATTTTCGATGGAGACAGGTCTGGACTGCAAGCGGGCCAGGAATGTACCCGCACTCTTTTAAAGTAGTTTCTGGATGTTGTTGATAAATGGCTTTTGCTTTGCATAGTAGAGCTTTAACTTGCGCTTACAGATGTAGCGACGAACTGTTGTAAGTGACAGTAGTTTTCTGAAATGTTCCTGAGCCCATGTGGTGATATCCTTTAGAGATTAATGTCGGTTTTTGATACAGTTCCGTCTGAGGGATCGAAGGTCATGGTCATTCAATGTTGGTTTCCAGCCATGCCGCTTACGGGAGTGATTGCTCCAGATTCTCTGAACCTTTTGATGATATTATGGACCGTAGATGTTGAAATCCCTAAATTTCTTGCAATTGCACTTTGAGAAACGTTGTTCTTAAACTGTTTGACCATTTGTTCACGCAGTTGTGGACAAAGGGGTGTACCTCGCCCCGTCCTTTCTTGTGAAAGACTGAGCATTTTTTGGGAAGCTGTTTTTATACCCAATCATGGCACCCACCTGTTCCCAATTAGCCTGCACACCTGTGGGATGTTCCAAATAAGTGTTCGATAAGCATTCCTAAACTTTATCAGTATTTATTGCCACCTTTCTCAACTTCTATGTCACATGTTGCTGGCATCAAATTCTCAAGTGAATGATTATTCGCAAAAAAAATGTTTATGAGTTTGAACATCAAATATGTTGTGTTTGTAGTGCATTCAATTGAACATGGGTTGAAAAGGATTTGCAAATAATTGTACTTTGTTTATATTTACATTCAACACAATTTCCTAAGGGCTTCACGGTGGAAGAGGGGTTAGTGCATCTGCCTCACAATACGAAGGTCCTGCAGTCCTGGGTTCAAATCCAGGCTCGGGATTTTTCTGTGTGGAGTTTGCATGTTCTCCCCGTGAATGCGTGGGTTCCCTCCGGGTACTCCGGCTTCCTCCCACTTCCAAAGACATGCACCTGGGGATAGGTTGATTGGCAACACTAAATTGGCCCTAGTGTGTGGATGTGAGTGTGAATGTTGTCCGTGAATGTTGGCCCTGTGATGAGATGGCGACTTGTCCAGTGTGTACCCTGCCTTCCGCCCGACTGTAGCTGAGATAGGCGCCAGCGCCCCCCGCGACCCCAAAAGGGAATAAGCGGTAGAAAATGGATGGATGGACAATTTCCTAACTCATATGGAAACAGGGTTTGTAAGTCAGGACTTTGGGAAGGCCATTCTAAAACCTTAATTGTAGCCCAATGTAGACATTCCTTTACCACTTTTGACATGTGTTTGGGTTCATTGTCCTGTTGGAACACCCAAGTGCGCTCAAGACCCAATCTCCAGGTTGATGATTCAAGGTTGTCCTGAAGAATTTGGAGGTAATACTCCTTTTTCATTGTCCCATTTAAAGCACCAGTTCCATTGCCAGCAAAACAGGCCTCACCTTTTCTCCCCCAAACATTTTGCTGGGTATTGTGCCCAAACAGCTCAATTTTTGTTTTATCTGACATCACATGGACAAAGATAAGACCTTCTTGAGGAAAGTTCTGTGGTCAGATGAAACAAAAATTGAGCTGTTTGGCCACATTACCTAGCAAGCCTGCCGTCAAGCATGGTGGTGGTAGTAATATGCTCTGTTGTGCTACCAATGGAACTGGTGCTTCAAATGGGACAATGAAAAAGGAGGATTACCTCCAAATTCTACAGGACAACCTAAAATCATCAGCCCGGAGGTTGGGTTTTGGGCGCAGTCGGGTGTTCCAACAGGACAATGACCCCAATTCCACGTCAAAAGTGGTAAAGAAATGGCTAAATCAGCCTCGAATTAAGGTTTTAGAATGGCCTTACCAAAGTCTTGACTTTTAACCTGTGGACAATGTTGAAGAAACAAGTCTATGTCAGAAAACCAACTAATTTAGCTGAACTACACCAATTTTGTCAAGAGGAGTGGTCAAAAATTCAACCAGAAGCTTGCCAGAAGCTTGTGGATGGCTTCCAAAAGCGCCTTATTGTAGTGAAACTTGCCAAGAGACATGTAACCAAATATTAACATTGCTGTATGTATACTTTTGACCCAGCAGATTTGGTCACATGTTCAGTAGACCCATAATAAATTCATAAAAGAACCAAACTTCATGTTTTTTTTTTTTGTAAAAAAACAAGCATGTGCTCCAATCACTCTATCACAAAAAATTAAGAGTTGTAGAAAGTTTTAGAAATTCAAAGACAGCCATGACATTATGTTCTTTATAAGTGTATGTAAACTTTTGATCGCGACTGTACATACAATTATTTTTATATATATATTTTTTATACACATCTGCCCCCAGGCACATTTTTTCTCTCTCAATGTGGCCCCAAAGTCAAAATAATTGCCCTGCTCTGTCATAGAGTGTGCAGCATTGCTTCGTGATAGAAGGAGCACGCAACGGGAGATTTGGTTAGCCGTGTTAGCAGAAAACAGGATGTGGTTAAACTTTTTTTTCCATTCAGTTTTTAAAAAAAGTGCATTTTTCAATACGTTATCAACAGCTTTCTGTTTTTTCATACATTGATTTCATTGTAAATATTATTTATATGTATATATCTCTGCATATAATAATAGGCTTTCTCTTTATGTAAAATACAGAGGATTCCATGCATTGTATTTTATTCCCCGCCCCTCTTTGTGCTGGTGTGCTTGTGACCTCTTTGCAGCAATCGCATGTTGTGAATACTCCCCTGGGTCCTTGTGGTTTTATGATACTTTTCAAAACTGATCCTGAGAGAAGATTAGGTAAGTTTTTGTTTCTTACTTTTATACATAGTTTTTCATATAATTTGATGATATGCTGTTGTAGTTCACATGTTTTAAAGCCATATAGTGTAAAGTTAGTCTGATTTTGAGGAGGTGATACGCTATTTATTTAGTTGTTTGAGAGCTGCCTTTATCATCGTTTCGACCGGAAGCCAGCAATATCTGCAAATACCACTCACTTCCTGTGCATTTACACAATGTATTTTTACTCTTTAGAATAGTGAAATTAAAAAGTTAAAGATATATCATTATTATAAATGAAAATATCGTGAAAAAAATTGAAATACATATTTTTTTTTTAGAAAACTCTCTTATAAAGTGAATTATATTTATATAGCACTTTTCTCCATTGACTCTAAGTGCTTTACATAGTGAAACCCAATATCTAAGTTACATTTAAACCAGTGTGGCTGGCACTGGGAGCAGGTGGGCAAAGTGTCTAGCCCAAGGAAACAAAGGCAGTGACTAGGATGGCGGAAGCTGGGATTGAACCTGGAACCCTTAAGTTGCTGGCACGGCCACTCTACCAACCGAGCCATACCGCTATAAAAAACTATATAAAGCTACAAACCCCGTTTGTATATGAGTTGGGAAATTGTGCTGGATTTACATATAAACGGAATACAATGATTTGCAAATATTTTTCAACCCATATTCAATTGAATGCACAACAAAGACAAGATATGTGATGTTCAAACTCATAAACTTTATTTTTTTTTCGCAAAAAATAATTAACTTAGAATTTCATGGCTAGTTGTTGGGAAAAGGCATGTTCACCACTGTATTATATCACCTTTTCTTTTAACAACACTCAATAACAAACGTTTGGCAACTGAGGAAACTAATAGTTGAAGCTTTGAAAGTGGAATTCTTTCCCATTCTTGTTTAATGTAGCGCTTCAGTCATTCAACAGTCCGGGGTCTCAGCTGTTGTATTTTACGCTTCATAATGTGCCACACATTTTCAATGGGAGACAGGTCTGGACTGCAGGCGGGCCAGGAAAGTACCCGCACTCTTTTTTTTACGAAGCCACGCTGTTTGTAACACATGCTGAATGTGGCTTGGCATTGTCTTGCTGAAATATAAGACTGCGCTTAGATGGCAGCATATGTTGTTCCAAAACCTGTATGTACCTTTCAGCATTAATGCTGCCTTCACAGATGTGTAAGTTACCCATGCCTTGGGCACTAATGCACCCCCATACCATCACAGATGCTGGCTTTTGAACGTTGCGTCGATAACAGTCTGGATGGTTCGCAAATTTTCTTGTTTAAGTTTTTTTTTTTAACAGATCGTACAAAAATGATATTTAGTTTTACATAAAAAATACTTTTCTGAAAAATTCATAATCTCAGAAGAACAAATTCATATTTTTAGAGCTGTCAAATTTAACCCGATAATGAAATGTTAATATAAAGCACGGTGGAAGAGGGTAAGTGCATGTGCCTCACAATACGAAGGTCCTGAGTAGTCCTGGGTTCGATCCTGCGCTTGGGATCTTTTTGTGTGGAGTTTGCATGTTCTCCCCGTGAATGCGTGGGTTCCCTCCGAATACTCTGGCTTCCTCCCGCCTCCAAAAGACATGCACCTGGGGATAGGTTGATTGGCAACACTAAATTGGCCCTAGTGTGTGAATTTGAGTGTGAATGTTGTCTGTCTATCTGTGTTTGCCCTGCGATGAGGTGGAGACTTGTCCGGGGTGTATGCCACCTTCCTCCTAAATGCAGCTGAGATAGGCTCCAGCACCCCCCCGACCCCAAAAAGGGACAAGCGGTAGAAAAATGGATGGATGGATGACATGTTAACACTATTCTTCTTTCATGGCCCTATTTCTTGACACGTGATTAACACGTGCGAGTAATATGCAACCATCATGGGGAAAACTCACTTGCGCTGCGGCCACAAGCGTCAGTACTGAGCAGAAATGGACAAAGAAAAGGTCCCTAAATCCGCAGGTGGTGTCCACCACAAGCCGAGTCATCACCAGAGTAAGTCAAGTCCCAAACGCCCCCCAGCAGATGTAGAGCCCACAATCAATCAATCAATCAATGATTAGTTGTATAGCCCTAAATAGCTAGTGTCTCAAAGGGCTGCACTAGGATGGCGGAAGCGGCGATCGAACCTGGAACCCTCAAGTTGCTGGCTATACCGCTACATTCTGTTAGCATTTCAGTTCAACGTTAGCATTAGAGCATTCACACGTAATTCATTTAGGAATTGCCTAATCCAGTTCTATTTCATTTTTTATAAGAAAG
This sequence comes from Nerophis ophidion, assembly GCF_033978795.1. NCBI lineage: Eukaryota > Metazoa > Chordata > Actinopteri > Syngnathiformes > Syngnathidae > Nerophis > Nerophis ophidion. The sequence continues at coordinate 42,492,594 of NC_084620.1, forward strand.
GAATTAGGGGGAAAAAAATGTATGCCTATTTTTTTAGACAAATTTTCCCAAGTAGTTGTCGGAATCTTGGAGAAATGTATACTTTTACAAGAAATTTAATTTTTCCGGTAAAAAATTGTCAATTGCGAGGACAAAAAAGTTACATTTTTTTGGAAAAAAAAATAACAGGGAAAAGTTTTTAAAGGGGAAAAAAATTTAAATAAACAAAAATAGCAACCTTTGTATTCTTGGTGAAATTTTTTATTTTTTTTTTCCAGAATAAGGACTAACTTTTCTGGGAAAAAAAGTCATGTAATCAGAGTTATGCCTTTTTTTAAGACACATTTTCCCAGATAGTTGTCGGAATCTTGGAGGAATACATACTTTTACAAGATATGACATTTTTCGGGTAAAAAATTGTCAATTGCGAGGACAATTTTTTTTTACATTTTTAGAAAAAAAAGTAATGGGGAAAAGTTGTTTAAGGGAAAAATGTAAAAAAAATAAACAAAAATAGCAACATTTGTATTCTTGGTGAAATTGTTTTAATTTTTTCCAAAATAAAGTGACTTTTCTGAAAAAAAAATAAAAATAAATAAATAAATAAAAAGTCATGTAATCAGAGCAAAGTTGTATTCTTCGAAGAAAGTAATGTAGCTTCCTGAAGAAAATCATTAAAAAAAAAAAGTTACAGTCTTACATAAATACAATTTAAATTACACAAGAATTAGGCAATTTTATGAAAGCCACATTTTTATCTGGAAAAAAGTTGTATTTTTTTGTTCAAAAAAACTCTGACAAAAAGTTTTATGAGTACAAGGTCGGGTTGTACACTATACCGGTATTAGTAAAGTACCGCGATACTAATGAATCATATTCAGTACTATACTGCCTCTAAAACGTACCGGTCCTCGGTACAAGTATATAAAAAATTCATTTTCCACCACTAGTCCTTATAATTTTGACAAAATAATAGAATGATAAATGACACAATATGTTACTGCATATGTCAGCAGCTAAATTAGGAACCTTTGTTTGCTTACTTACTAATAAAAGACAAGTTGTCTTGTATGTTCACTATTTTATTTAAGGATACACTTATAAGAAATATATGTTTTATGTACCCTAAGATTTTTTTGTTAAAATAAAGCCAGTAATGCCATTTTTTGTGGTCCCCTTTATTTAGAAAAGTATCGAAATACATTTTCGGTACCGGTACCTAGGGCTGGGCGATATGGCCTTTTTTCACTATCTCGGTATTTTTAGGCCATATAAAAAATAAGCCAACAATAATAGTAAGCCAATAACAATAATAAGTCAATAATTAAATTTTTCGTGGTCCCATTTATATAGAATAGTATCGAAAAGTATCGAAATACATTTTGGTACCGCCACCGGTACCAAAATATTGGTATCAGGACAACACTAGTACAAGGTAATGCTAAGAAAAAAAAGTTGAAATTTAAGAAAAAAATCTATTGAGTGCCAAGATTTTGGCACTCAATAGATTTATTGCTTTTGCGATTCCTGACTCTAATTAATATTCAGTAGCAAACCTCAAATAACTAGCCATCTCTCCAAAGACTTAGGCAAAAATGTTTCTTGATGTTGTCTTATACTTTCAGGCATGTCTTACTCCACCACCACCATCTTCTTCCTCTTCCTCCTCCTGCTTGTCCTCGTCTTCTTGCTCGTCATGTCCTACAAGAAACTCAACCATGACACGGACGGTAAATACAAGATCCGGCACGTCATCTACAAGAAAGGAGGTATCCGGGACCAGCTGAGAAACACCGTGGCGGTCCTGCAGTCCCGCCTAGGAGTCAGACCGGGTCCTCACAGCGTTAGTTCTGACAAGGACGATCAGGAAATTCAGGTTTTCCCCGCATTTGAAAGACAGGAGGTGGAGGACCGAAGCAAAAACAGCCGTGAAGAAGCAGAGGACAAAGAATCGGTAAAAAGTGTTGGAAAAACTGAATGGTTCGTCAAATTGAATCAGTTCTCCGGGAGTGTTGTCTGTTCTGAAGAGGATGCTAGCCAGATATCTGTATTTTAGCCCTTGAAAATATCATATTCCTCCAAATACTAGATAGAAACATTCGCTTGACAAAATAAATGCCGCACCTGAAATAATGCCTCGGTAACTACATGCACTTCAGAAATGTGGTTTTCATTTGAAATATACAGTATATGCAATTTCTAAAGAATAAAAAAAATGGCACTGCTCAAATGAATGCATGAATAACAGTTTGTTACAAATATTGATAAAAGGGGCTGTTTGCAGTCCATCTTAGATGAGTTCGGGCCCAGGGAGGCCGGCAGCGTTTCTGGGTGTTGTTGATAAATGGCTTTCGCTTTGCATAGTACAGTTTTAGCTTGCACTTAAAGATGTCGCAATGAACTGTAGTTACTGACAGGGTTTTTCTTTAAGTGTTCCTGAGCCCATGTGGTGATATCCTTCACGCGCTGATGTCGCTTTTTGATGCAGTACCGCCTGAGGGGTCGAAGTTCACGGGCATTCAGTGTTGGTTTCTCCAGATTCTCTGAAACTTTTGATGATATTACAGACCATAGATTAGTGATTTCCCTAAATTCCTTTCTATAGCTCGTTGATAAATGTTGTTCTTAAACTTTTTGACAAATTGCTCAAGCATTTGTTTATAAAGTGGTGACCCTTGCCCCATACATGTTTTTGAATGACTGAGCATTTCATGGAAGCTGCTTTCATACCCAATCATTGCACCCACCTGTTCCCAATTAGCTTGTTCACTTGTGGGATGTTCCAAATAAGTGTTTGATGAGCATTCCTCATTTCTATTACTTGTGCCAGCTTTTTGGAAAAATATTGCAGGCATCAAATTCCAAATGAGCTAATATTTGCGAAAAATGACAATGTTTTCCTGTGCGAACGTTAAGTATCTTGTCTTTGCAGTCTATGCAATTGAATATAGGTCGAAAAGGATTTGCAAATCATTGTATTCTGTTTTTATTTACGATTTACACAACGTGCCAACTTCACTGTGGTTGGGTTTTGTAATTGTGCAATGCAAAAAGATCCCTGTACTTTATCAAAAAAAAAGATATGTCGAGAGATCTCCAGATTAACTGTTGGTCGCGTTCCCAGACATGTCAGACAATTTTGTTCTCCAGGCGTAATCTACACAACTAAACAGATGAAAACTTGGAAAAGGATGGAGGTCTACAACTTCTTTGTGTATGGCTGGGTCTAGGAAATTGGTATCAAGACTCTCCTGGATAAATATGCATAGTTTGTGCTCAGGTAAAGTTGTGTTTCATGGTTTAAGTTTGCATATTTTTTCTGTCTTAAGTCCAAAGCTTAACTCTTTGTTTTGCATGTGTAAGGAAGTTATGACAGTTCTAATATTTCACCCCAAGGTGCAATAGCAGGGTGTCAATATTCAAATATAGGCATGGTCGCACCCCGACGTTAACTCATGTCACTTTGGAGGAAGATGCGATCATCTAAAGTGAAGTAATGACAGTTTGATAATGGCGTGGGAAAGATTTTGCAGTCAAGCGTCATGGCTATGAAAAAGTTTCGACCCATCAGGCATTTCTGTTGCCATCAACGTAATTTCTACCAATTATGACCAAGATCTGACCCATTTGGTCAAAGTCCCTAGGAGGAGTTTGTTAAAGTACAACCCCAGGATGGCTGACTTTCTGTTTGTTTTAAGGGATGGGTTTTTGAGACTTTTATGTGCATCCCGTCATGATAGATGTCTCCTGCAATTTTCGTGTCGATACATGAAACTGGTAGGGGGGGCAGAATTTTTTCTCATTTTAAAGGTGGCGCTAGAGAGCCAATTTTGAAATATCGTTTTCAAGACTCCTGAAATATAAAATGTTGCAAAATTTGGGGAGTTTTCGTGGATATAAACTTTTTCAACATACCTGTCACGCTTGCAAAATTAGGGAGTTTTCATGATTATAAAATTTTTCGCCATGCCTGAAACGCTTGCAAAATTTAGGGAGTTTTCGTGAATATAAATGTTTTCGCCATAACTGACCAGTTTGCAAAATTTGGGGGGTTTTCGTGAATATAAACTTTTTCGACATACCTGACACACTTGCAAACTTTGGAGAGTTTTCGTGAATATAAAAATGTTCGCCATACCTGAAACGCTTGCAACATTTGGAGGGTTTTCATGACTATAACATTTCATGACTATAACATTTCTCGCCATACATGACACGCTTGCAAAATTTGGGGAGTTTTCGTGAACATAAAAGTTTCCGCCATAACTGACATGCTTACAAAATTTGGGGAGTTTTTGTGAATATAAATGTTTTTGGCATACAGTACCTGACACACTTGCAAACTTTGGGGCATTTTTGTGATATAAATGTTTTTGCCATACCTGACACGCTTGCAAAATCTGGGGGTTTTTGTGGATATAATAACATTTTTCACTAAACCTGACATACTTGCAAAATTTGGGGAGTTTTTGTGAGTATAAATGTTTTTGCCATAACTGACCAGTTTGCAAAATTTGGGGGGTTTTCGTGAATATAAACTTTTTCGACATACCTGACACACTTGCAAACTTTGGAGAGTTTTCATGAATATAAAAATGTTCGCCATACCTGAAACGCTTGCAACATTTGGAGGGTTTTCATGACTATAACATTTCTCGCCATACATGACACGCTTGCAAAATTTGGGGAGTTTTCGTGAACATAAAAGTTTCCGCCATAACTGACATGCTTACAAAATTTGGGGAGTTTTTGTGAATGTAAATGTTTTTGGCATACAGTACCTGACACACTTGCAAACTTTGGGGCATTTTTGTGATATAAATGTTTTCGCCATACTTGACACGCTTGCAAAATCTGGGATTTTTCGTGGATAGAATAACATTTTTCACTATACCTGACATACTTGCAAAATTTGGGGAGTTTTTGTGAGTAGAAATGTTTTTGCCATAACTGACCAGTTTGCAAAATTTGGGGGGTTTTCGTGAATATAAACTTTTTCAACATACCTGACACGCTTGCAAAATTAGGGAGTTTTCAGGATTATAAAATTTTTCGCCATGCCTGAAACGCTTGCAAAATTTAGGGAGTTTTCGTGAATATATAAGTTTTCGCCATAACTGACCAGTTTGCAAAATTTGGGGGGTTTTCGTGAATATAAACTTTTTCGACATATCTGACACACTTGCAAACTTTGGAGAGTTTTCGTGAATATAAAAATGTTCGCCATACCTGAAACGCTTGCAACATTTGGAGGGTTTTCATGACTATAACATTTCTCGCCATACATGACACGCTTGCAAAATTTGGGGAGTTTTCGTGAACATAAAAGTTTCCGCCATAACTGACATGCTTACAAAATTTGGGGAGTTTTTGTGAATATAAATGTTTTTGGCATACAGTACCTGACACACTTGCAAACTTTGGGGCATTTTTGTGGTATAAATGTTTTCGCCATACCTGACACGCTTGCAAAATCTGGGAGTTTTTGTGGATATAATAACATTTTTCACTATACCTGACATACTTGCAAAATTTGGGGAGTTTTTGTGGGTATAAATGTTTTTGCCATAACTGACCAGTTTGCAAAATTTGGAGGGTTTTCGTGAATATAAACTTTTTCAAAATACCTGACACGCTTGCAAAATTAGGGAGTTTTCATGATAATAAAATTTTTCGCCATGCTTGAAACGCTTGCAAAATTTAGGGAGTTTTTGTGAATATAATTTTTTTTGCCATACCTGAAACGCTCGCAAAATTTAGGGAATTTTCGTGAATATACAATTTTTTGCCATACATGACACGCTTGCTAAACTCTGGGAGTTTTTGTGAATATACATTTTTTTGCCATACCTGACATGCTTGCAAAATTAGGGGGTTTTCATGAGTATAAATTTTTTTGCCATACCTGAAACGCTTGCAAAATTTGGGGAGTTTTCATGAATATACAATTTTTCGCCATGCGTGACACGCTTGCAAAATTTGGGGAATTTTCGTGAATACAACATTTTTTGCCTTACCTGACAAAATGTGGGAAGTTTTTGTGAGTATAAACATTTTCGCCATAACTGAAAGTTTTGCAAAACTTGGGGAGTTTCTTTTCATATAACATTTTTCGCCATACCTCATCCTTGCAAAATTTGGATAATTTTCCTGAATATAACAATTTTTGCTTTACCTGAAATGTTTGCAAAATTTGGAGATTTTGTGCATGTTGAGGGCCCCAAAAAGGCGTCCAAACAGGCGGAGTAATAATAATAATATTATTAATAATAATAGAAATAATAATAATGATAATAATGATAAACAGAGCAATTTCAATTGGGCCCTTGCAGCGACTGCGGTGCTTGCTACGCTGCTCGGCCCCTAAATATTAAGATAATACCAAAATGGGAAAGATCCAAACGTTAAGAGTATATCAAACAAACGTTTAACAAAGTGATCACCACAAACTCATGCATTCGGGTGTGTGCGCCCTAGCCTTTTCTTGTCGTCTTTCGTAAAATCTTGTTGTCTTTCGTCCTTCTTGACAACCTCACGAGGAACTCTGAAGAAACGTTTATCTTTTGCACGATTTAAACGGTTCCAACAGTCTGAATCAACACAAGCTTAGGGCATTTTTCTTCGAGAAAGGCAAAAATGCCGTCCAGAAATGATATGGCGGCAGCATACTTGCCAACCCTCCCGGGACAAATTTTCTCCCGAAATTCTGGCGGAGCTGGAAGCCACGCCCCCTCACCCTGAGTGACGTGTCGACAGCCCGTTTTCACGTCCGCTTTCCCACAATATAAACAGCGTGCCTGCCCAATGACGTTATAACTGTAGAATGATTGAGGGCGAATTCTTGGTTTCTTATGTGGGTTTATTGTTAGGCAGTTTCATTAACGTCCTCCCAGCGCGGTAACAACACACAACAAAAGCAGTCATGTTTTCATCTACCGTAAAGCAGTTTGTCTGCCGTAAACAACAATGTTGTGACACTCTTAAACAGGACAATACTGCCATCTACTGTACATTCATATGTAACAATAATAGTGACAGAGAATAGAACAAGGATAGACAATCCAACCCTTAACTCAACAATGAGTAGATGCGTGTTATGTGTGTGAATATGTGTAAATAAATGAACACTGAAATTCAAGTGTTTCTCTTATATATGTGTGTGTATATATATATATATATATATATATATATATATATATATATATATATATATATATATATATATAATAAAATAAATATATATATATTTATAGCTAGAATTCACTGAAATGAAATACTTGACTTGGTGAATTCTAGCTGTAAATATACTCCTCCCCTCCTAACCACGCCCCCAACCACGCCCCTGCCCCAATCACGTCCCCTCAACCCCCACTTCCAGAAATCAGAGGTCTCAAGGTTGGCAAGTCAAGCCTCGCGCAGTTAATGAGCCTGACGTGACGTCAGGTGAATACAACCTCATGAAAGTGACGTGTCAAAACCTATTTCAGCTTTTTACCACATAATGACGTAACTATAGGCATGTCAAAAATATCTGTTAAATCACAAAAGCGTGTTTGTTCTAGTTTTTGGTTTGAAAAATCTACTTTTCAACAAGTGTCAAACAGCACCTTTAAAAAAAGCTTTATAATTGTTGTATTGACATTGTACTTTCCTCATGTATGCAATGATGAGAAAGCATGGGCTTATGGGGATGTAGCTCAGTGGTAGAGCGCATGCTTTGCATGTATGAGGTCCCGGCTTCAATCCCTGGCATCTCCAATTACTGATGTTATAATGCATTTAATGCAAGCAATAAGTCAAGTTTTCTGAGAGTTTTAAGTCACATACGTTTATGAGAGCATATTTTTGATTGGCTAGAACAAGGAAGGGTTTTGATTGGCTATTTTCGTAGGCAAAAAAACCCCCCAAAAGACCGGAACTACAAACATGGAAGATTTGCCTCCAAGTATGTTAATAACAACATGATTGCAAGATGGATGCAGCACAAGCAACTCTGTGCTTTCTGAAATTATAATAACCACTATTGTTAATACCAATCACCGCCATGTTGAAGGCTTTTGCATTGAGCGACGTTTTTTTTTGTTATTATCATGCCGCCGCCATCATTGCAGGAGGATGTTACTAGCCTCCGCCGTGGTCGTCTGGGAATGGCTGAACGAGCACGGCCGCTGGCGGCCATACAGCCCGGCCGTGTGTCACCACATCGAGGCGGTCATCCGGAGCGACCCTCGGTGTGCTAGTGTGGTCGTCCTCGGCCAAGTGGACTCTCGACTCTCGCCCTACATTATCGATTTGCAGTCCATGCACCAGTTCCGCCAAGACACAGGTAAAAAGACACCGCGGTGTTGTTAATATTGCTCAGCATTTTTTGAAAGGGGCTGTAAAAAACAAATGACGTCGTTTTGTGCAGTCGTTTTCATTGCAAGTCAGTGTCATTACATGCACAGTCACAATAGATGCACACTTAGTGCACTGAACACGCCCCTGTTTGGAATTACTAGTCAGGTTTTGCTCATGCAAAATCTCAATCCTCCCTAAAAACTGTTGTTTTACCTCTTAAAATTTTGCATCAATGGACAGGTTTGTTTGACCTATACAAACCATGATTGTTTCTATAGGCAGCAACCAAAGATGCAAGACAATACACTCCAATTATTTATGAATTATTTTAAATGTATAGATATTAATTTTTTATTTTCATTTTTTTTGCAGGAGAGCTTAAAATGTATTAAATAATAATAGGTTGCATTAAAATATAAAATCGTGTCCAAAATCCGGCCCGCGGCAAGTCCAAAGTTAAAAAAAAAAATTAAAATATAAAAGTTTTTTTTTTTTTACAAATCTGGCCTTTCTAATTTCATTTTCTACCGCTTGTTACACTTGGTGTCTCCTAGCCGCTCAGGCAAATCATATTGTCTATAAAAGCATTTTCCCATCGATAACGTGACGTCATCAGTAAGTGCGCGCTCTTTCAGTCAATTAGTGTGCGAGGAATGAGAATATATATATATATATATATATATATATATATATATATATATATATATATATATATATATATATATTAGGGGTGTGGGAAAAAATCGATTCGAATACGTTGTTGGATTCAGAATCAATTCTCATTTTGAAAAAAATTTATTTTTCTTTTTTCTTTTTCTTTTTTTTTTTTAAATATTTAAAAAAAATAAGTTTTATCAATCCAACAAACCACTACACAGCAATACTATAACAATGCAATCCAATTCCAAAACCAAACCTGACCCAGCAACACTCAGAACTGCAATAAACAGAGCAATTGAGAGGAGACACAAACACGACACAGAACAAACCAAAAGTAGTGAAAAAAAAAGAATATTATCAACAACAGTATCAATATTAGTTGTAATTTCAGCATAGCAGTGATTAAAATTCCCTCATTGAGATTATCATTAGACATTTATAAAAAAAAAAGAACAATCGTGTCACAGTGGCTTACACTTGTATCGCATCTCATAAGCTTGACAACACACTGTCCAATATTTTCACAAAGATAAAATAAGTCATATTTTTGGTTCGTTTAATAGTTACAACAAATTTACATTATCGCAATCAGTTGATAAAACATTGTCCTTTACAATTATAAAAGCGTTTTTTAAAACAAATTTACTACTCTGCTTGCATGTCTGCAGACTGTGGTAGATCCTGCTGAAATCCTATGTGTTGAATGAATACAGAATCATTATGATTTGGAAAAATATCGTTTTTGAATCGAGAATCAAATCGAATGGAATCGATATATTATCGAATCGTGACCCCAAGAATCGATATTGACACCCAAAGATTTGCAGTCTTAATATATATATATATATATATATATATATATATATATATATATCCATCCATCCATCCATCCATTTTCTACCGCTTATTCCCTTTTGGGGTCGCGGGGGGCGCTGGCGCCTATCTCAGCTACAATATATATATATATATATAGTTCCGGTTTAACATCACAGGCACAGCCATTCCAACCATCACAGAGAAGCCAGTCAAGAGCTTGGGCAAGGTTTTTGACAGCTCTCTGAGAGATACCACATCGATCCAGTCGACCTGCACTGAGTTGGATGGCTGGCTGAAATCCGTGGACAAGTCAGGCCTACCTGGAAAGTTCAAAGCCTGGGTCTACCAACATGGCATTCTTCCCAGGATCCTGTGGCTCCTCCTTGTCTATGCAGTCCCCATCTCAACAGTAGAGAGGAGGGTCAGTAGCCACCTCCGGAGATGGCTGGGATTACCAAAGAGCCTGAGCAGCCTCGCACTCTACAGGAACACCAACAAACTGCAACTGCCCTTCAAATCCTTGGAGAAAGAGTTCATGGTAGCAAGAGCCAGAGAAGTGGTTCAGCTCAGGGACTCACGAGATCCGAAGGTGGCTAAAGCAGGGATCCAAGTGAGGACTGGTAGGAAGTGGAGGGCTGAGGATGCAGTTCAAGAGGCAGAGGCAAGGCTGCGTCAAAGAAGCCTGGTGGGAGTGGTCACTCGAGGCAGAGCTGGGCTAGGCTCCTTTCCAATTCCCCAATTGAAAACCAGCGGGAAGGAAGGGCGCTGCCTTGTTCAGGAGGAGGTGAGAGCTGCAGTGGAGGAAATAAGAACTTGCAAGGCAGTGGGATTGAAGCAACAGGGAGCTTGGACAAGATGGGAGAATGCGGTTGAGAGGAAAGTGACCTGGGCCGAGCTGTGGAAAGCCGAGCCTCACCGCATTAAATTCCTCATCCAGGCAGTGTACGATGTGCTTCCAAGCCCATCAAACCTGCACACATGGGGCATAGCAGAGACACCAGCATGCCCATTGTGTTCCAAGCGAGGAACCCTGGAACACATCCTCAGCTGCTGCACCAGGGCACTTGGAGATGGACGGTACCGCTGGAGGCATGACCAAGTCCTTAAGACCTTTGCTGAAACCATCAGCGCAGGACTTGTGTGGGCGAAGCAGTTCCGACCCTCCAAGAAAACCATCGCCTTTGTCAGAGCTGGGGAGCAGCCAACCCCTGCCAGAAGAACTTCTGCGGGCATCCTAACCTCTGCAAGAGACTGGCAGCTGTTGGTGGACCTTGAACATCAGCTGAAGTTCCCCAGCCACATTGCAGTCACCACCCTGCGACCAGACATTGTCCTCGTGTCTGAGTCCACCAAGCAGGTTGTGCTGCTGGAGCTGACCGTCCCATGGGAAGACCGCCTGGAAGAAGCCTTTGAGAGGAAGCTCTCCAAGTACGCGGGACTGGTCAGTGACTGTCAGCAGGCTGGCTGGAGAGTGAGGTGTCTCCCAGTTGAGGTTGGATGCAGGGGTTTTGCAGCCCGCTCCTTGACCAGAGCCTTCAGAACATTGGGCATCGAGGGAGAGAGAAGGAGGAGAGCCATCCGCAGTACCACCGATGCGGCAGAGAGGGCCTCAAGATGGCTGTGACTCAAAAGGGGAGAGCCATGGAGTCATGGTAGCTAACTAGCCATCTAGACACAAGCTGGGGTCTGATCAGCCCCGGCTGGGTCACCTGGAGGAGGGTGTATGATGTTGAAAGACCCGAAACACCCGATGAGTCCAGGCACATCACTGAAGATGTGTCCAGAGGCATCAGTAGATGTATGTACACAGTATATATATATATATATATATATATATATATATATATATATATGTATATATATATATATATATATATATATATATATATATATATATATATATATATATATATATATATATATATATATCCATCCATCCATCCATTTTCTACCGCTTGTTCCCTTTTGGGGTCGCGGGGGGTGTATATATATATATATATATATATGTATATATATATATATATATATATATATGTAGATATATATATATGTATATGTATATGTATATGTGTGTGTGTTTGTATGAATACAGTTCGGCCCACGGCCAAATTGTTTTAAACCAATGGGACCCCTGTTATAATCCATTTTACTTGCCCAGTTGTCCTTGTAGGTGTGCTCCAAATGTGTCCGATGGCGAGAGCACTTCTCGTGCGCAGCCTCTCTTTAGGTCACCCCACAGTAGGACTGCAGCTATCGATCATTTTAGCAATTGAGTAATCAATCGATTAGTTTGTTCAATTAATCGAGTAATTGGATAAAACTGATTTTGTAGGTCAATGCTTAGTTTAGGGGAAACAGTTGGAATAGACAAAACATTTTCTGCTTGACGTAACAATTTATTATAACTTTTTTCCTAATAGATGCACACCATAAACATTGAATTTTCACTTTTAACATCTGTGCATTGATCAAAATAAATATAAAAAATGGAGACTACGCTATACTGTTCGCCACCAGACAGATCGCAGCCCCCCCGAAACTACGTCTACCTATTAAAAGTTCCCGGCGCTCCATGCGATCCTGATTTTATCCATTTTTATTAGTTAAAGTCATTAAAAGATTCATCTAAGCAATGGAATATAAATCAAAGCTTTTTTTCTAATCAAATAAATCTATTAATTGTTGCAGCTCTCCCCCCACAGATTGGATGTTTTGCAGTAATCAGTCCAATATAAAAGTTCAAACTTACTAATGAGAGAGAAAACATAAACCAATCACAATTTGTAATTTTGTAGCTAGACGGACCAAAAAAGAAGATGTTTAATTTCTTCATATTTTCACTCTACTGGTCACTTGTTGCTAGGCAGGCTTTATAATGTTCAGCAATTACAAGAAAGAAGAGCATACAGTAAAACTGTAATTTCACTATAATGTAGGGATGGAATGGGATCAAAATCTCACAATACGATATTATCACAGTATTAAGGCCACAGTACTTCATTATTGTGGTATACTGTATGTCCCAAAGAAGACTTAAACATGCCATAGTGTGTCAAATAAAGTGGCAGTCAAGTTAAGGGTCAACACACTTGCTGTAATTAAACACAAACATGATGCTCGAATGTTCTAGTCATATTCATTGCAATAAACTAGGGCTGCGTGATATGGCCTTTTATTAATATCTCAATATTTCTAGGCCATGTCACAATACACAATATATATCTCGATATTTTGCCTTAGCCTTGAAAGAACACTTGATACATATAATCACAGCAGTATGATGATTATATGTCTACATTAAAACCTTCTTGTTCATATTCATTAATATATGCTTATTTTAAACTTTGATGCAGAGAGGGAAATCACAACTAAGTCAATTGACCAAAAGTGTATTTATTAAACAGTTATTAAGCAGTGGCACAAACAATTATGTCATTTCAAAAACAGTGCAAGATTGTCAGAGACATTGTAAAACAAGCTATTAGTGCATTTTTGTGCGCGATGTCACTAAAATGACATATCAAAACAAAATAAAAGTGCACTTTTTGTACAGAACGCCACTACAAAAGTTTTAAACATATAAAGTGCACTTTTGTGCATTTTGTTACACAAGATATTTAAATAGGTGTCAAATAAAAATGAGCTGCATAATAGAAAATCTCCTTTGCTATGTGGTAGGTTACTGCGGACGTTATTTCCTTCTGTTGTTGACTATTTTTTTCATACAGTGTTGATCTGGAAATAGTTGCATCGGCATTTTGTTGGTGTGGGACCGAACGGAGATGTTGACATGCAGAGTTTCAAGCACTCCTTATTCTCTAGCAGGTGACTTTTCAAATGATGCTACATTAGCAGTGGTGCTACTTTTTGTAGCAACGCTTTTGCCGCATAATTGTTCAACATATTCCCGCTTGAAGCCAAACCACCGCCAGACGATGGATCCCATGCTGTTTTTCTTGGGATTGAATTCTTGCTTCATTTGTTACCAGATTCGCACCTTCTTTCTCTCTTATTACCACCCGCACCCCACCGTTAGCATCACAGCTAGCGTTACCATGTCGCGTGTCGTGTGACGTTGCACACGTGACGTATGTAAGAAGGTGTGCTTGTTTTAAGTCTCTGTGAGAAAGAGACAAGAAAGAGTGGGAAACGCATGCAATGTAATGTCCGCAACTAAAAGCAACTGCGTGAGAACGTATACTCGAGTATCACGATATAGTAATTTTCTATATCGCACAGAGACAAACCCACGATATATCGTGTATATTGTTGTGCTTGTAGCGTGAAAGCAAGACGACTTAGCATTTTGTCCATGAGTTCAGAGGGCTTGCAATCGCCAAGCCCCTGCAACGAAAAAAGGCGGCGAGCTCGCTCTGCGTCGGTAAGTCCAAATGTCTGTAACAGGTGAGCCTTCAACGTGAGGTACTTGTTCCTCTCCGGTGGGTGCGTAAGGACGCTAGCCACTCTGGACGCCGTCGCGCTCCCGAAGGAGGACACGACATAATGGAACTTAATGTCGTCTTCGGTGATACCTCGCAGGGTGAACTGTGACTCGGCCTGGGCAAACCATACAGTCGCGGAAGATTCCCAGAACTCGGGCAGCTTCAGAGAAACTGCATTCGCAGTCATGGTCGAAAAAAAAATCCACTGAATTCGTTCAGTGAAGCGTCGGGGTCACCAGTGTTGTGCTTGTAGCGTGAAAGCAAGACAACTTTGAGTATCGTTGACATACAAAAACGTGTGCGTCCTTTATTCTTTTAGAACAAACCAGACTGAAACTTAAACACTCAAAATGGCGGGAACAACAAACCCCCACGTTTGGGAGAATCTCCTGACGGCCACTTAAAGGGGCCGCACCGAATTACCTGCAACGGAACAACCTTGTCATGTGCCTAATTGAACAGTACAGTGAAACAGAACAACATTGTCATGTGCACAATCGAACAGTACAGTGAATAATAACAATAAGCACTAGGTGTGGCGAATTATGTCCGTAAATCAACCGCTACAATATCGATATATCGCCCAGCCCTACAATAAACAAATATTTTATGTACAGAGAATAGTCTGTCGGTAACTGCTACCCATCGATTTCTGCTGCCCAACGTTATTGAGTGTTCGCGCGAATGCGCACAACCGCAAATATTTCAATTATTTGCCCCCAGCAAAATATTCATCGAAACAGCTGCCGCGTGTGCCTCGTGTACTCGTTAGCAGTGGTCTTAAAGAATATTTAGTTATGTGCATCTTCTGACCAGCAAGCATATAGACCTTTACAGTGTGAGGAAGTTCACATTGACGCAAGCAATGCTAGCTTACATTTTTGTTTTAATCACCGTTTTTATGCCACTGCTAGCTTTTTTCGAGGAAGCAGCGAAATTCGACAGAACCCTAGAACATCCATTGTTTCAAGCATGTATTTAAAAAAATATATACTGTATTTACAGTTTAGGTGTCTTTAAAGTAACAATGTCAACATCCAGTGTAACAAGTGTGAAACAATAATGTACAGTTTAGTGTCTTTCAAATTTTACTTTCTGACAAGCACTGTCCTCTGCAGTGGACATTTTTACATCAGTTTATAAGATGTTGTTTCTCAAAAAAGTTTACAAACAATTAAGGCTGGGCGATATATCGATACACCGCGGGTTTTGTCTCAGTCCGATATTGAAAATGACTATATTGTGATATTCCAGTATACGTTCTCACGCAGTTGCTTTTAGCTGCGGGCATTACACTGCAGGCTCTTCTTCACTCTTTCTTGTCTCTTATTCTCACAGACAGCAAGCGCTCCTTCTTACATATGTCACATACGTATTCGCCCTCGCGGAGCAGAGAGGTAGCGGCATGGGTAACGTTAGCTGTGATGCTAGCGGAGCCGTGCGAGTGGTATTATGAGAGAATCTGGTAACAAATGAAGGAAGAATTAATTCCCAAGAAAACCAGCAGGGGTCCATCGTCTGGCGGTGGTTTGGCTTCAAGTGGGAATATGTCAAACAGACAACCGTAAAATGTCAAGTGTGCGGCAAAAGCATTGCTAGAAAAAGTTGCATTACTGCTAATTTGCAGCATCATTTGAAAAGTCACCCGCTATAGAATGAAGAGTGCTTACTCCGCATGTCAACATCTCCCACACCATCAAAATGGCGAGGCAAACATTTCCAGATCAACACCGAATGAAAAATATAGTCATTAGCAAAAGGAAATTAAGTCCTCAGTAACCTACCACATAGCGATTTGATTTCTTATTATGCAGCTCATTTTTATTCGACAGTTATTGAAATATCTTGTGTGACATCATGCACTAAAGTGCACTTTATTTGTTTTAAACTATTGTTGTGGCGTTCTGTACAAAAAGTGCACTTTAATTTAGTGTTGTTTTGATATGTAATTTTAGTGACATCATGCACATAAGTGCACTAATTGCTTGTTTTAAAATGTCTCTGACAATCTTCCACTTTCTGTTTTGGAAATGACTTGAATGTTTATGCCACTGCTTAATAACTGTTTAATAAATACAGTTTTGGTCAATTGACTTAGTTGTGACTTCCTTCTCTGCATGAAAGTTTAAAATAAGCATATATTAATGTAGATTGAACAAGAGTGTTTTAATGTAGACACATAGAATCATCATACTGCTGTGATTATATGCATCAAGTGTTCATTCAAGGCTAAGGCAAAATATCGAGATATACATCGTCTATTGCGATATTGCCTTAAAATATCGAGATATTAAAAAAAGGCCATATTGCCCAGCCCTAGAAACAATTTAACTTTTAATCATGTAAATACCTGACGGTTTATGAGGGTGTGACTTGTCCAGGGTGTACGCTGCCTTCTGCCCAAGTTCAGATGAGATGGGCTCCCGCCCCCTTCGCGACATCAAGAGAGACAAGCGGTAGAAATTGGATGGATGATTTTAGAATTCATCAAGTAGCTTTCAATTTGCTCTTATTTCCCGTTAATGTCAAAAAAAATAATTCCTTTTATCTAGGAAATGTTCCAAGCCCCCCCACCTTGACGATCCTGTGCTGGGCAGAGTATTCTGAGAGAAGTAGTTCTTTTTCAGACCCGGCTGCCGCTAGAGCACCAGAGGAAAAAAATACACACCAAGTTTTTGTTTGACATAGTCTTGTCCCGATACAAATATTTTGGTACCGGTACCAAAATGTATTTCGATACTTTTCTAAATAAAGGGGACCACAAAAATGGCATTGTTGGCTTTATTTCAACAAAAAATCTTACAGTACATTAAATATATGTTTCTTATTGCAATTGTGTCCTTAAATTAAACAGTAAACTTACAAGTCAATTTGTCTTTTATCAGTAAGTAAGCAAACGAAGGCTCCTAATTTAGCTGCTGACATATGCAGTAACATATCGTGTCATTTTCCATCCTATTATTTTGTCAAAATTACTAAGGACAAGTGGTAAAAAATGAATTATTAATCAACTTGTTCATTTACTTTTAATATCTGGTTATTTTCTGTTTCACCATGTTCTATCTACACTTCTGTTAATATGTAATAATTACTTATTCTTCTGTTGTTTGAATGCTTTACATTAGTTTTGGATGATACCACAATTTTGGGTATCAATCCGATACCAAGTCGTTAGAGGATCATACATTGGTCATATTAAAAGTTTATATGCATAATACAAATTAAATAAAAAAAAAACGATTTTGTGATGCTAAAATATCAATGTAATCATAGTAGTATCGACTAGATACGCTCTTGTACTTGATATCATTAAATAAATAAATTAATAAATGATAAATGGGTTGTACTTGTATAGCGCTTTTCTACCTTCAAGGTACTCAAAGCGCTTTGACACTACTTCCACATTTACCCATACAAACACACATTCACACACTGATGGAGGGAGCTGCCATGCAAGGCGCTAACCAGCACCCATCAGGAGCAAGGGTGAAGTGTCTTGCTCAGGACACAACGGACGTGACGAGGTTGGTACTAGGTGGGGATTGAACCAGGGACCCTCAGGTTACAGTGGATGTTAGGTGTAGATCAACCCATGGCATTTGTTTACATTGTGATGCCGGTGAGCCTGCATGTTTAGCTATTCCTCGTCCTGCAAGGATGATACTTATAAAAAACATACTTTATTTGTCGCCATGGAGACGAGGATTAGTCATTTAGAAGAAGCTAAAACACTGCAGACACTTTTATCATTAGTTTTTAAGCCAAAATGCGTCCATTCTCCCTTTTCTGTCCACACGCTGCATCTGCTTGTAAGTACTCCGTGATTGTGCGCTGCCGAACATGCTCCTCTGCTCGTAAAACCAGCAATGGTGTTGCGGGGGTTGATTTTTAGAGGCGGTATAGTACCGAATATGATTCATTACTATTGCGGTACTATACTAGTACCAGTGTACCGTACAACCCTAGTTTGATACCATCACACGCAACATTTTGAAGACTTCGAAAACCGCAATACCACGGTGTTTACAATATCGTTACATCCTTTATGTTTTCTGTAGGCCAATGTAAATGTGGTATCTGCAAGCCATGCCCACTAGGCAGAGTTAGAAGGGCAGGACTTGTAATATAACTTCTGTTTTTCCTCAGGTACTCTCCGACCGGTACGACGCAGCTTCTATGACCCAACGTCGGCTCCCGGTCAGGGTTGGCTGTGGGAGTGGGAAAACGACGTGGGTAGCTGGACAGCGTACGACACAGAGGTGGGGATCGCGATCCAGGCGGCACGTGACCGCCACCAACCCTGGCTGGACCTGGCGCCGCTGGGTTTCTGCTACCTCATCGACTTCGGAAGCATGACCCAAATCAACGAACAGACGCAACGCTGCAGGCGGATCCAGCGCCGCTCCGATCTGGCATACCCATTAGTATCTGGGCCCCTACCAAAGTCGCACCACCCGTGGGGGTCTGTGCATCAGAGTGGAGGACCAGTGGGGGTGGATGTACCCGGAGGGAGCGTGGGCATCAGGATGGGCAGTGCGGGCACAGGGAACGGGAGCGCCTACCCCAGTGGGGCACTCCCTGCTTCAGCGATCACCTCTTTGGGGCCGCCCTGTGCCTGTCAGCAATGCATGCTTCTCTTGAGTGTTAAAGCGGGTACCGTGTCAAATGCTCAAACTCTAGGCCGGAGACCAGCCCCACAGACTAAACCGCCCAGTCCCAAACTTAGCAGCCATTTACCCTACTCCCTGACCCTCCCACGGTTGCCGTCCCTCTCGCGGTCCCCACACAGGACTTCTATGGTTGGAGCAACAGGTGGCCCCAGTGTAGTGGGTGGTATGGCGGGTGGTAGTGGTCTCGGAAGTCTTGGCATGGGCGGAGGATTTGCTCACTCTTTGTCCCTGTTGGGCTCAGCCACTGCTGCCATGTCCCTTAACTCCTATCGCCCCCCACCCCCGACTTTACCCCCTCCGCCGCTTCCGCCCTTGCCTCCGCCACCCTCCACCACCGCTGCCTCAGGCCAGCCTCTCATCTCCACCTGTACGCCTTCACCTTCCGCCCGCGTCTTAGGGCCATTGTCTTTATCATCCGGCTCCGCCCCTGTGCCACCTCGGTCCAGCTTGGCAGGTTTGAGTCGACCAGCATTACAGCGTATCGCCATGGCACAGTCCCGGGCCCTCATTGCGTCAGGGTGAGTAGACCTTTACCCTCCAGTATGACCCTATCTGTCATTAGCTAGCAAGCTAACAGGTGTTTTGTGACATGTTCATTTACTATTCACGGTGACACCCTGCATCATTCTCCATGAACCATTCTCCATGCTAACTTACAAATGTGTTTCCTTTTTAGTAGTTTGAACTTATTAAGTTTTGACAGTGCAAGATAGATGGAGAGAAAGTTGTCTATTTATGCAATATATATATATATATATTGCATGGTAAATGGGTTATACAGTTGGGCAAAAAAGTATTTAGTCAACCACCGATTGTGCAAGTTCTCCCACTTAAAAGGATGACAGAGGTCTGTAATTTTCATCATAGGTACACTTCAACTGTGAGAAACAGAATGTGAAAAAAAAAATCCAGGAATTCACATTGTAAGAATTTTGAATAATTTATTTGTAAAATATGGTGGAAAATAAGTATTTGGTCAACCATTCAAAGCTCTCACTGATGGAAGGAGGTTTTGGCTCAAAATCTCACGATATCGCCCCATTCATTCTTTCCTTAACACGGATCAATCGTCCTGTCCCTTTAGCAGAAAAACAGCCCCAAAGCATGATGTTTCCACCCCCATGCTTCACAGTGGTTATGGTGTTCTTGGGATGCAACTCAGTAATCTTCTTCCTCCAAACACGAGGAATTGAGTTTATACCAAAAAGTTATATTTTGGTTTCATCTGACCACATGACATTCTCCCATGTGCTCTCTGGCAAACTTCAGACGGGCCTGGACATGCACTGGCTTAAGCATGGGGACACGTCTGGCACTGCAGGATTCGATTCCCTGTCGGCCTAGTGTGTTACTGATGATAACCATTTTTACTTTGGTCCCAGCTCTCTGCAGGTCATTCACCAAGTCCCCCGTGTGGTTCTGGGATTTTTGCTCACTGTTCTCATGATCATTTTGACCCCACGGGATGAGATCTTGCGTGGAGGCCCAGATCGAGGGAGCTTATCAGTGGTCTTGTATGTCTTCCATTTTCTGATAATTGCTCCCACAGTTGATTTTTTCACACCAAGATGCTTGCCTATTGTAGATTCACTCTTCCCAGTCTGGTGCAGGTCTACAATTCTTTTCCTGGTTTCCTTCGACAGCTCTTTGGTGTTGGCCATAGTGGAGTTTGGAGTCTGACTGTTTGAGGCTGTGGACAGGTGTCTTTTATACAGATAACAAGTTCAAACAAGTGCCATTAATACAGGTAATGAGTGGAGGACAGAAGAGCTTGTTAAAGAAGAAGTTACAGGTCTGTGAGAGCCAGAGATCTTCCTTGTTTGAAGTGACCAAATACTTAAAGTATTTTCCACCATAATTTAGAAATAAATTCTTTAAAATTCCTACAATGTGAATTCATGGATTTTTTTTTCCACATTCTGTCCCTCACAGTTGAATTGTACCTATGATGAAAATTACAAACCTCTGTCATCATTTTAAGTGAGAGAACTTGCACAATCGGTGGCTGACTAAATACTCTTTTGCCCCACTGTAATTTTATAGCGCTTTTCTACCTTCAAGGTACTCAAAACGCTTCGACACTATTTCCACATTCATCCATTCACACACACACACTTTTACGCACTGATAGTGGGAGCTGCCATGCAAGGCCCTAACCCAGACCCATCAGGAGCAAGGGTGACCTGTCTTGCTCAAGGACACAACGAACATGACGAAGTTGGTAGAAGGTGGAGATTGAACCAGGAACCCCCATATATATATATATATATATATATATATATATATATATATATGAGTGTTATGTATATTTATATACGATACACAATATACATCTCCATATTTTGCCTTAGCCTTGAATTAACACCTGATGCATGTACAGTAATCACAGCAGTATGATGATTTTATGTGTCTACATTAAAACATTGTTGTTCATACTGCATTGATATATGCTCTATTTAAACTTTCATGCAGAGAGGGAAACCACAATTACGTCAATTTACCAATACTGTAGTTATTAAACAGTTATTAAGCAGTGGCATAAACATTGATGTCATTTCAAAACAGAAAGTGCCAGATTGTCAGAGACATTATTAAAACAAGCTATTAGTGCACTTTTGTGCATGATGTCACTAAGATGATATATCAAAACAACACTAAATTAAAGTGCAGTTTTTGTACGGAACGAATTACAATAGTTTAAAAAAAATAAAGTGCA
This sequence comes from Nerophis ophidion, assembly GCF_033978795.1. Lineage (NCBI taxonomy): Eukaryota > Metazoa > Chordata > Actinopteri > Syngnathiformes > Syngnathidae > Nerophis > Nerophis ophidion. The sequence continues at coordinate 42,514,217 of NC_084620.1, forward strand.
CATTAGTGCATGATGTCACACAAGATATTTCAATAACTGTCAAATAAAAATGAGCTACATAATAGGAAATCAAATGGTTTATGTCCTTCGCTATGTGGTAGGTTCCTGCGGACGTTATCTCCCTCTGTTGTTGACTAATTTTTTCATAGGGTATTGATCTGGAAATGGTTGTTTTGGCATTTTGTGGGTGTGGCACCGGCCGGAAATGTTGACATGCGGAGTTTTAAGCACTCTTCATTCTCTAGCGGGTGACTTTTCAAATGATGCTACAAATTAGCAATGGTGCTACTTTTTGTAGCAACGCTTTTGCTGCATACTTGTTCAACATCTTCCCGCTTGGAGCCAAACTACTGCCAGACGATGGACCCCGTGATGTTTTTCTTGGGAATTGATTCTTCCTTCATTTGTTACCAGATTCGCACCTTTTCTCTCTCGTGTTACCACTCGCACCACTCCGCTAGCATCACAGCTAATGTTACCCATGCTGCTACCTCTGTGCTCCGCAAGGGTGTATACGTATGTGACGTATGTACAAAACCCGTTTCCATATGAGTTGGGTAATTGTGTTAGATGTAAATATAAACGGAATACAATGATTTGCAAATTCTTTTCAACCCATATTCAATTGAATTCACTACAAAGACAAGAAAGTTGATGTTCAAACTCATAAACTTTATTTTTTTTTTGCAAATAATAATTAACTTGGAATTTCATGGCTGCAACACGTGCCAAAGTAGTTGGGAAAGGGCATGTTCACCACTGTGTTGCATCACCTTTTCTTTTAACAACACTCAATAAATGTTTGGGAACTGAGGAGACACATTTTTGAAGCTTTTCAGGGGGAATTTTTTCCCATTCTTGCTTGATGTACAGCTTAAGTTGTTCAACAGTCTGGGGTGTCTGTTGTCGTATGTTAGGCTTAAAAATTTTCAATGGGAGACAGGTTTGGACTACAGGCAGGCCAGTGTAGTACCTGCACTTTTTTTACTACAAATCCACGCTGTTGTAACACGTGGTGTGACATTGTCTTGCTGAAATAAGCAGGGGCGTCCATGATAACGTTGCTTGAATGGCAGCATATGTTTCTCCAAAACCTGTATGTACCTTTCAGCATTAATGGTGCCTTCGCAGATGTGTAAGTTACCCATGCCTTGGGAACTAATGCACCCCCATACCATCACAGATGCTGGCTTTTGAACTTTGCGCCTATAACAATCCAGATGGTTCTTTTCCTCTTTGTTTCCGAGGACACAAATATCCACAGTTTCCAAAAAAAATTTGAAATGTGAACTCGTCAGACCACAGAACACTTTTCCACTTTGCATCAGTCCATCTTAGATGATCTCAGGCCCAGAGAAGCCGGCGGCATTTCTGGATGTTGTTGATAAATGGCTTTCGCTTTGCACAGTAGAGCTTTAACTTGCACTTACAGATGTAGCGACGAACTGTATTTAGTGACAGTGGTTTTTTGAAGTGTTCCTGAGCCCATGTGGTGAAATACTTTAGAGATTGATGTCGGTTTTTGATACAGTGCCGTCTGAGGGATCAAATGTCACCGTCATTCAATGTTGGTTTCCGGCCATGCCGCTTACGTGGCGTGATTTCTCCAGATTCTCTGAACCTTTTGATGATATTATGGACTGTAGATGTTGAAATCCCTAAATTTATTGCAACAGCACTTTGAGAAAAGTTGTTCTTAAACTTTGACTATTTGCTCACACTAGGGATGTCCCGATCCAGGTTTTTCCACTTCCGATCCGATACCGATATTGTTTTTGCACTTCCGATCCGATATCGATACTGGCCGATACTGGCCTATCCGAGCATTTATTAAAGTTTAAAGTTATTTAGCCTACTTAGTTGTCAGATTCATGCTGAAAAGGATTTTAGTAATCTTGATAACAACTAGCCAGCTGAATTTGGTGAGTTTGAATAATACACAATAGTTGGTATTCAAGGATAAACACAAAATATCAAAAATTATACATGACAAACAGATATGGCATCATTAAACAGTAAAAAAGTGAACGTACAGTATAAAGTGCAAATAATGCTGTAAACATTATTAAAAAAAGCAAAACACCCAACCTGAGTGGGATAAAATGTCTATAGCTCAGGATCAATACTTTCTCTTGAACAACAGTAAACTTAAAAAAAAATATCTACACACTCCTTTCAATTGTTTGCCCCAGTCAGGGGTGGCAAACAATTGAAGTCCAAGCATAATGGGGAGATTCTTTCTAACAAAGACAAGCACTTCAAGATGCTCAGGTGTCAGCCTGCTCCTGTGTTCATCTACGATGAGTGCTAAAAAGCCTCTCACTCGCAAGAGTCATTAGAATGTCTTACAACTTTACCACCACGCTTGACTTTATTGTGGCATGTTTTGCACTCCACCTCTTCATCTTTTTCATTTTGTAGGGTAAAATAATCCCACACAGCTGACATTTTTACCGTAATTTTTAATTCACACGGCCGTCTGAACGGTTAGAACACAGACCTGTGGATGATTTGAAGGTGTGCTGGAAAATGCGGAACGGAGTTTAGGGAGCAGCAGAAGAGTGGACTGTATTATTAAAATCGGTGCGTTGGAACACGGACCGGAGTTTTTTTAAAAACTGGATCTGGATTGGCATTTTCCCATGCCTTGCCGATACGCATTTTTTTGGGCAATATCGGCGGCCGAGCCGATCCACATATCGGATCGGGACAACCCTAGCTCACACAGTTGTGGACAAAGGGGTGTACCTCGCCCCATCCTTTTTTGTGAAAGACTGAGCATTTTTTGGGAAGCTGTTTTTATACCCAGTCATGGCACTCACCTGTTCCCAATTAGCCTGCACACCTGTGGGATGTTCCAAATAAGTGTTTGATGAGCATTCCTCAACTTTATCAGTATTTATTGCCACCTTTCCCAACTTCTTTGTCACGTGTTGCTGGCATCAAATTCTAAAGTTAATGATTATTAGCAAAAAAAAAAAAAAGTTTTTCATTTAATATGTTGTCTTTGTAGCGTATTCAACTGAATATGGGTTGAAAATGATTTGAAAATCATTGTATTCCGTTTATATTTACATCTAACACAACATCCCAACTCATATGGAAACGGGGTTTGTAAGAAGGTGCGCTCGTTTTAAGTCTCTGTGAGAAGGAGAGACAAAAAAGAGTGAAAAAAGCCTGTAGTGTAATGCCTGCAGTTAAAAGCAACTGCGTGAGAACGTATACTCGGATATCACAATATAGTCATTTTCTATATCGCACAGAGAAAAACCTGCGATATTTCGAGTATATTCGATATATTGCCCAGCCCTATTTCAAGCCATCTTTGACAATGCATGATCGTAATGTAAAACAATTTTTCATTCTGTTATGGTGGTAAACGGGATGCAGCGCGCTATTATTGTGAAGCCGGAAGTGTGTGATTGAAATGACAAGAGGTTTCTCAACATTTTTTTGACGAAGGTCTCCAATAAAAGTGACTCTAGACTTTCCCTTTACCATAATTTTTTGCTGAGCTTTTATTCCATCTTACTACAGCAGTTAGAGTAACAATCTTCCTTTTCTATTTTTCAATGCACTCAACTGTAACATAAACACAGACGTGAAACTCTCTCTCTTTCTCTACAAGCACGACTTTGCTCCAATTATGTCGTCTCACGGCGATCAAAGATAAAATGGTCTTGGCTTTTTTTTTTTTTTTTTTGCATTTGTTTCTTGGATTTTTGGTCTATACAGTCCAGAAATACCATCAAACGTATGTCAAAAGATTTATTTTCTCCCTCGATTAAGTAACCCACAGAAATTGTATATAAAATTAACTCGGAAAAAAAACATGCGTCAAGCAAATATTGACACCGAGCCACAGACAACTGCACTCCTAAGTGTCCCCAACACAGTGCAGCGACACACAAAAAGTAGACAAAAGACTCATCAAATATCTATCGTTCAATTACTTTTTAATCGGGGTTAAATTTGAGATCAGTCTCTTTTAAATATTTTAGGAAACCACCCCATACTTCCTGAATTTTCACACAACTGTTTATTGTCAGCCTAAATTGATCCATTTTGAGAAAATACAGAACATTTTTAATCCAGCGGGTGTGGCAAGGAGGCGCTTTTGCCTTCCCATTTAACACAATGAGTCTTCTCGCCAACAAAGTAGTGAATGCTACAAATTTATTTTTAGATTTGCTAAGAGTAGACGACTGAGGTGCTAGCCCAAATCGGCCACTTACAGAATTCGGCTCAATCTTTTTGCCAATTACCAAAGACAAAGTATTATAGGGGAATGGCACTTTTTTTATTTTTTTTATTTTGCCTATCGTTCACAATCATTATGGATTATGGATGTTATATTTTTTTAATGCATTTTAAATATTGACTAAATTCGATCAAAAGTCTGCTTACAATTTTGCTTACTATATACCAGTTAGGTTTTATATACATAATGTAGGTATATATGTAATGTAGTAAAGGGCACATTTATAATAACATTTATTTTTATGTATTTTGATCATTTTAAGCGTACGCAGCGCATTAATTTCAAAAACACATCACGATTGCTTTTTTTTCAACTACATCACTGATTATTACTCACTGCAGACTTCATGAGAGCAAACAAACATGATAAAACATAACTTACCATGCAAGGTCTGCTGGCATTCGGATATTCATATATTCCCATTTAGATAAAAAATGACGGATTACATTCTCAGCCATCTTCTATCCAGTTGAGAAGCATGATTTATGATCTACAAAAACAAAACCAGTAAAGTTGGCACCTTGTGTAAATTGTAAATAAAAACAGAATACAATGATTTGCAAATCCTTTTCAACTTATATTCAATGGAATAGACTGCAAAGACAAGATATTTAATGTTCAAAGTGAGAAACTTCTTTTTTTTTTTGCAAATAATCATTAACTTAGAATTTAATGGCAGCAACACATTGCATCAAGTTGGCAAAGGGGCATTTTACCACTGTGCTACATGGCCTTTCCTTTTAACAACACTCAGTAAACATTTGGTAACTGAGGAGACCAATTTTTGAAAATTTTCAGGTGGAATTCTTTCCCATCTTGCTTGGTGTACAGCTTAAGTTGTTTAACAGTCCAGGGTATCTGTTGCTTTATTTTACGCTTTGTTATGCGCCACACGTTTTCAATTGTAAACCGGTCTGGACTACAGGCAGGCCAGTCTAGTACCTGCACTCTTTTACTACAAAGCCACGCTGTTGTAACACGGGGCTTGGCATTGTCTTGCTGTAATGAGCAGGGGCATCTATGAAAAAGACGTTGCTCCTAAACCTGTATGTACCCTTTAGCATTAATGGTGCCTTCACAGATGTGTAAATTACCCATGCCTTGGGCACTAATACACCACCATACCATCACAGAAAGGTTTATAATTGTCCCAATAGGTTGAATTTCCCTCGCCCTGATGTGGGATCTGAGCCGAAGAATGTCTTTGTGGCTTGTGCAGCTCTTTGAGACACTCGTGACTTAGGGCTATATAAGAAAACATTGATTAATTGATTGATGCTGGCTTTTGAACTTTGCGCCTATAACAGTCTGGATGGTTCTTTCCCTCTGGTCCGGAGGACACAATGTCTATAGGTTTCAAAAACAAGTTGAATTGCAGAGACAGAACACTTTTCCACTTTACATCACTCCATCTTAGATGAGCTCGGGCCCAACGAAGCCGGCTGCGTTTGTGGGTGTTGTTGATAAATGGCTTTCACTTTGCATAGTAGAGTTTTAACTTACACTTACAGATGTAGCGACAAACTGTAGTTACTGTCAGTGCTTTTCTGAAGTGATATCCTTTACACACTGATGTCGCCTTTTGATGCAGTACCGCCTGAGATATTAAAGGTCCGTAATATCATCGCTTACGTGCAGTGATTTCTCCAGATTCTCTGAACCTTTTGATTATATTACAGACCGTAGATGGTGAAATCCCTAAATTCCTTGTAATAATAGCTTGTTGAGAAATGTTGTTCTTAAACTGTTTGACAATTTGTTCATGCATTTGTTCACAAAGTGGTGACCATCTCCCCATCTTTCTTTGTGTATGACTGAGCATTTCACGGAAGCTGCTTTTATACACAACCATGGCACCCATCTGTTCCCAATTAGCCTGTTCACCTGTGGGATGTTCCAAATAAGTGTTTTGATGAGCATACCTCAACTTTCTCCGTCTTTTTTGCCACTTGTGCCAGCTTTTTTGAAACATGTTGCATGCATCAAATTCCAAATGAGCTAATATTTGGAAATAAATAACAGTTTTCCAGTTCAAATGTTGGAAATAGATAACAGTTTTCCAGTTCAAATGTTAAGTATCTTGTCTTTGCAGTCTATTAAATTGAATGGAGGTTGAAAAGGATTTGCAAATCACTGTATTCTGTTTTTATTCACAATTTACATAACGAGCCAACTTCACTGGTTTTGGGTTTTGCATATAGTAGCTTAATCCATGAAATAAAACTGTATCCGAATCTCTCCACATTAAAACAAATAATTCCACTCCACTTGATCAAATGCCTTTTCAGCATCCATAGATATAACTTTCTCTTCAGTGTTAAGAGCAGGCACATCATACAATATATTGCAAAGACGTTGAAGATTCAAAAATAAGTGCCTATTCCGAGTGAACCCAGTTTGATCCACATTCATAATAGAAGGAAGTATAGTATTCAGACGTAAAGCCAGCAGTTTGGATATAATTTAAAGTCCACATTTAGTGGACGACAAAGGGAAAATGAAGCTTGGTTGAGTGTTTGCGGGAGCCGGCCAGATACAAGCAATTTATAGTACATGTCCAATAATTGGGGGTCTAGCTTTTTCCAACATGTTTTGAAAAATTTGGGAGGATAGCCATCGAGTCACGGGGATTTTCAGTTTTGTAGTGATAACGCTGCAACATTTAATTCCGCAACAGTAATTGGTCCCTCTAACCCTACCGCGGCGGACTGTTCAACCAAGGGCATCCCCCACATTGACAGCAAATTATCAAGCTCAGGAGTTGAACAATGAGAAGATGAGTAGAGGGACACATAGAAATTCTTGAATACATTATTCATCTCAAAATCTTCTTTAACTATAGCTGAATGGATTGAATCTGCAGAATAGAATGGGATGCTGATATCTGGTGTAGTTGATTAGCTGATAGTTTACAAGCTTTAATGCCGTTTTCATAAAACAGAGATCTTGAACGGAGCATTTATTCAGTAGCACAGTCTGTCATAAGGACATCAAGTTTTGCCTTTAGAGAGAGCCTTCCCCTGTAAGTTTCTGGGTTTTGAGAGGTGGAGTACAAATTGTCTAACAGAGAGAGATATGCGTTGTGTCAAACTAGTAAATTTATAGTTCCTGAGTTTTCTCTTATAATTTGTATAGGATGTTATCTCCCCCCTAATGTATGCCTTCAGCACTTCCTAGAGTACAGAGGTCGACATACTGGAAGTCTTGTTCAAAAGCCCCCCCAAAAAATCAATTTGACGCAAAGTACAAAAAAAGTTCTCAATTAAAAGTAATCCTATTTAGATGTCATGGCGCACCTGGCTGTCAGGTTTTTAAAGAGTAAATCCTTTGAAATTGGAGTATGATCAGAGATAACAATAGCATCATATTTGCATCTGAATATAAATAAAAGTAATTATAAACTAGAAAGTAGTCAATGTGGGTGAAAGTATGATAACCGTTCAGGAAGAAGGAGTATTGCGGGATTTAAAAAAATGCCAGACATCTGAAACAGAGGATTCCTCCATAAAAGACTAAATTACCTTAGCGGCTCTTGAAGGTGAGCAAATTTTTGGGGACGAACAATCAATCTGGGAGTAGAGCCAACAGTTAAAGTCTCCTCCTCGTATTAAACACATTGACAAGTCAGGGTAATTAAAAAAAACAGGGTAATTCAGAAAAAGATGTTTGAAAAAGGTGTCATCGTCACATTAACGAGGGCTACTGGGGTGTTGGAGATCTCGCCCGTGACAATTGGGATCAGAAATACTTATCGAGTGTTGCAACAGATTTTTGTTGAAAAAAAAATAACTCCCTTTGATTTGCCCAAAAAGTAAGTCTGCCCTATTCATCCTGTCCTCAGCCTCATGTGGTCAGAAGGTTTAAGACGAGTCTCCTGAAAGACTACCTGGGCGCCCGTGTGACGAAGATGATTTAATATATGAATTTGTTTTACTGGATTATCAATACCTTTAAAACAGGTAAACCTAATGCCATCACCCGTCAGACGTCGCTGTTAGATTAGGTTGCTAATAGATACAAACATCAAATAAACAGTGTACAAAAATGCAAGTCTGTGGTAAAACAAAACAAAAAGCTTGAGTGATGCAAAGAAAAGAAAAACAAAACAGTGGTCCCCAACCCAAAGCTCTTGCTGAAGCATCTCTCTAAACAGGGCAGAATCCCCCATCCACCCAACAAAAAAAACCCCAACCAGAATCATGCCTGTTCTACACTGACAAACAACACAGTAGGCGCCAATAATGTAACATCTGTCACAGCTGGGTTTTTGCAGATTACTGCGAGGTTTTTTCTCCCAGGATGCAAACGGACTATTCCGGACAAGGCGTGCAGGTAGGAACATATTTACTAATCTTCTCAAAACTTAAAGTACTACACAAAATAGAAAACAAGGCAGAGGCACAACACGCTGATCGCACTTGGAGCTAAATTAACACTTAGCATAAACTATGACAAGGAAAACGTACTAACTGTGGCATGAACAAACAAAAACTTACGTATACAAGGCATGAACACTTGGCATAAACTTGGAATCAGACATGAACCGTGAGGCCGACTCACTGGCAAAGGCAGGCTTAAATAGTGTCTATTGATTAGAGCCAGATGAGCGTCCCAAACACCAGCGGCAGGTGAAAATCGTATGCAACCATGGCAACCAAAAGAAAAAACAGTGCCCAAAAAACAGGAACTTATGGAGTCAAACTAACAGAACATAACGAAAACATGATCCAGACCACGGATCATGACAACATCTAGTTACCAAATAAATTGCACTATGGTATAAGTTAGAATAAGATGAAAAAGGCTGTTTAATTACAGCTTACTAGAAAGAAAGAAAGGCAAGGTATCTCACGCTTCTGGTAGTCCTTTAACTCCAAAATGGTGGTGGCCAGCTAGCATGCATCCTAGATTCAATCTGGGGCAACACCCATTTTAATTTTTTGTCCACAAAGTCCACTTCCTTTGTTGGATCACTAAAACCTGGGCGTCTGTTCGTTGGATAAAGTGATCCGCAACGTTGCCGGAAAGAAAAGTCCAAAGTATTTCACTTCAACGCAGCAAATCAAACCCTCATGCCCATATGGGATAGCCTCACCCTGCCTTTGTAGAAACTGGTTCCGGACTTGAAATAAATACACTTGAACAACCAGCAGCCAAGGAGGTTTGCTATCTTAGCCTAACGCAGAGGGTCCAGTGATCACGGTCCAGCATTGGCTTGACGTCAAATTTCAGCCGTGTGAAGTCAGTTGGACAGGGGCTCTCACAGACCTCAGGGAAGCCCACTACTTGGACATGATTCTACTGATCATTACATTTTTTAGAGACGAGATCCACAGTGGCAGTTATGTTGTTGACGCTAATACGTAATTCGGTCAGCGCATTACCATTAGCAACGAGCTCCAGGCTGATGATGGGACTAGAGATTGATCTCGGATGGTTCTATAACAGCCGCTATCTCTCCACTGACAGCGGATTTAAAATTCTCGAGGACGTCGGCTCACATTTTGTCCATCTTCCGACTTATCTTCTCATAAAAGCCAGGGTTCTCAACTGACTCTTCCATTATATCTGGATCCAAAGACGAAGCAGACTGGCTTGTCGGAATTTCCTCGGCCAGACATCGTGAACTATCAATCGACAAAAAAGGAGCTGCACATGACAGGCCAGTAAAAAGTATGGTAGAGTTGACGGCTGGTGTTTGTAGAAGTGCTATCCATTCATCCATCCTTTCATCTTCTTCCGCTTATCCAAGGTCGGGTCGTGGGACAGCAGCCTAAGCAGGGAAGCCCAGACGTCCCTCTCCCCAGCCACTTCGTCTAGCTCTTCCTGGGGGATCCCGAGGCGTTCCCGGGCCAGCCGGGAGACATAGTCTTCCCAACGTGTCCTGGGTCTCCCCCGTGGCCTCCTACCAGATGGACGTGCCCTAAACTTCTCCCAAGGGAGGCGTTCGGGTGGCATCCTGACCAGATTTTCGAACCACCTCATCTGGCTCCTCTCGATGTGGAGGAGCACCGGCTTTACTTTGAGTTCCTCCCGGATGACAGAACTTCTCACCCTATCTCTAAGGGAGAGCCCCGCCACCCGGCGGAGGAAACTCATTTTGGCTGCTTGTACCCGTGATCTTGTCCTTTTGGTCATGACCCAAAGCTCATGACAATAGGTGAGGATGGGAACATTGATCGACCGGTAAATTGAGAGCTTTGCCTTCCGGCTCAGCTCCTTCTTCACCACAACAGGTCGGTACAACGTCCGCATTGCTGAAGACACCGTACCGATCCGCCTGTCGATCTCACAATCCACTCTTCCCCCACTCGTGAACAAGACGCCTAGGTACTTGAACTCCTCTACTTGGGGCAGGGTCTCCTCCCCAACCCAGAGATGGCACTCCACCCTTTTCCGGGAGAGAACCATGGACTCGGACTTGGAGGTGCTGATTCTCATTCTGGTCCCTTTACACTTGGCTGCGAACCGATCCAGTGAGAGCTGAAGATCCCGGCCAGATGAAGCCATCAGGACCACATCATCTGCAAAAAGCAGAGACATAATCCTGCGGCCACCAAACCGGAACCCCTCAACGCCTTGACTGCGCCTAGAAATTCTGTCCATAAAAGTTATGAACAGAATCGGGGACAAAGGACAGCCTTGGAAATGAGTCTGACTTACTGAGTCCGACTTACTGCCGGCAATGCGGACCAAGCTCTGACACTGATCGTACAGGGAGCGGACCGCCACAATAAGACAGTCTGATACCCCATACTCTCTGAGCACTCCCCACAGGACTTCCCGAGGGACACGGTCGAATGCCTTCTCCAAGTCCACAAAGCACATGTAGACTGGTTGGGCAAACTCCCATGCACCCTCAAGAACCCTGCCAAGAGTATAGAGCTGGTCTACAGTTCCCCGACCAGGACAAAAACCACACTGTTCCTCCTGAATCCGAGGTTCAACTATCCGGCATAACCTTCTCTCCAGTACACCTGAATAAACATTACTGAGAAGACTGAGGAGTGTGATCCCACGATAGTTGGAACACACCCTCCGGTCCCCCTTCTTAAAGAGAGGGACCAATACCCCGGTCTGCCAATCCAGAGGTACCGCCCCCGATGTCCACACAATGCTGCAGAGTCTTGTCAACCAAAACAGCCCCACAGCATCCAAAGCCTTAAAGAACTCCGGGCGGATCTCATCCACCCCCGGGGCCTTGCCACCGAGGAGTTTTTTAACTACCTCAGCAACCTCAGCCCCAGAAATAGGAGAGTCCACCACAGATTCCCCAGGCACTGGTTCCTCATAGGTAGACGTGTTAGTGGGATTGAGGAGGTTCTCAAAGTATTCGTTCCACCTATCCACAACGCAAGCAGTAATCTGGGGCCTGCAGGCGGCCCTCTCAGAAAACTCTACGGCTGCTCAACTTTGGCGCCACGCACGCCCATCAATGTGGCCTTTTCGAGGTCGGTCGCCAAGACTTTCGCGGCAGCGGCGTTACATCCGCCGCTGCCACGTGACTTGTCCTCGGTGGATTCGGGGACACACGACCAGGCAACCCTCCACCATGGCCTCCCTCCGACCTCCCGTCGCTTGTGGACTTTCTTGTTGTGGGGGGGGTTTAAGTATTTTTGTTTTTGGGACATCTGGGATCCGTCATTTTTGGGGGGGATCCTGTTGCGATCCGCTGCTCGGATCGTTTTGTAGTTTTGATTCCTTCCTGTATCACATTTTGTAGTTTGACCTCCTTATTTCCTGTTTGCTTTGTCACCATGGTAGCTTATTAGTTCACCTGCCACTTGCTTTCGACGCACACCTGTTTCTATTTTGATTACTGCCTTATATAAGCCAGCCCTTTCTGATCACTCATCCTCGGACTGTAGTTTGCTTTTACGCAACTGTTGATGACTTACATTTCATGCTACTATTCGCTAGCTCTCGCGCGGCGGTTTATTTTATTCCTAGCTTTCATGCAAGTAGTTTTTGTTTTCCCTTTTTGTGCCTTTGTGCCAAGTTTAGTGTATCTGTTTGTATTCTTAACTTCCATGTTAGCGCTATTTGTTTACCTTTATGTTTAGCTCCAGTGTTTCTGTTTCTAGTCTGTTTTATTATTTTAATAAATACTTATATCTTACCTTACGCTGTGTTTTTGTCCGATGCATCCCCGGAGGAACAAATCCGGCATTGTTATGCCACACAAGCTTAAACACAGTCCACTCTTTACACAAAGACTAAAATAATGTAATTATTGTTTCCGGTTCCGGCACAGTCCAATCTAATTACCTGTCACTGACATTGGTTTGTTTACTAACAAACTAGGCTATGTAAGGGTTACAGCCTTAAGCTTTAGCTTTAGGCGTACGTGACAAGACAAAAAGGGCTTAAACGCGTGCGGGTGACGATTACAAACACAAGCTAGATCACGTTTCTCTTGGATTACGGTTAATCTGCTAAAATTAGAAAAGGCATCCATCTGCAAATGGAAATGGAAAAAGCACAACAGGTAAAGCATTTGAACACATTCTTAGATCTTGAATTCTGATTTTCTTTTAAAAGCAAAAAAAACCACATACTAAACATGTATTTTTCAGTTTGTGGGGAAGGGATACAGGTGGGCCCCTCTTGTCAGCGCTAATCTGTGACCTTTCTAGAGTTGAACTTTTCATCCTAGAAGCCATCTGCCGGATAATGCTGCCTTTACAGTCGCCTACGTGTTTAGCAATGACTTTGCAGCAGTCCAATGTTAATATTCGGGATATGTAGCAGCATATCACGCACTGTCATGACTATGGATTTGTTTTTCTTTACTTGGACTCAGACACAAACAAAACAAGTGATATACAATGTAAAAAATATGTATGTGCAGGAAAGGTTTCGAAGACTTGTAAAGTAACTTTCTCGAAAAATCACAATTATCACAGCACAGACGAATGCAAAACATATACAGTATACAACAAACATCCACATCATAATACATCTGTTTTTGAAAAAGACAGCTGGTGGTAATTTATTTTCTTTTGTATTTTAAGGATATTGCTTAGTTCATATTGGTACAATAGATAAAGGTCACAACAGTGACTTGAGTAAGAAAATTAAGAAAATGGGAAGTAAATGATGTGAAACTATGAATGCATGTACATGTATAAATACAGATACAATATATGTTCACAATACATATTGTCAAAATGTGGTCTTTTAGACAAAGGAGCAGATGAAGATATTTAGTCTTTGAAGACAGTCGAATCTTATCCGTCATAGTACTGCAAAATGCGAAGAAGAAGAATAGTTTTCAAATTTTTGAGTAAAAATAAATGAAATCAACCCATATTTGAGGCACAGCAGCATATATGACTCATGTATTATTACAACTATTATATCTTGAAATGGCTAACTGTGAAGAGAATAATGTATGTATATATATATATATATATATATATGCATATATATATATATATATATATATATATATATATATATATATATATATATATATATATATGTATGTAGGTGTGGGAAAAAAAATCACAAGACTACTTCATCTCTACAGAACTGTTTCATGAGGGGTTCCCTCAATCATCAGGAGATTTTAATCGAAGCATTCACATACAATGGTTTATATAGAGCACAGAGTGGGTGGGTACAGGCAGGCGTAGGGTGTGGTGATTGGCTCATGTGTTACCTAGGAGGTGTTTCCGTCTGTGACGACATGTTGAAATGATTTCACTGCGCTTGTTGAGGGATGATAGACCTGGATGATATATAATAAACAGTTTCTCTTTTAAGCATAGGTTGCATCTTTTATTACCACTGTTGTAAGGTGTGCTGGATGCAAGAATTTGCCATGTTATTGAATATTCAACATTATTGTCTTTGAGGTTCCAAATGTGTTTGCTGAGTTCTGTAGAATTCTGCAAAGTCTGGTTTCTAAAGGAGGCGTTGTGATTATTCCATCTTGTTTTGAACGCTCCTTCGCTTAATCCTACGTACGTGTCGGATGTGTTAATGTCCTTGCGTATTACCTTTGCTTGGTAAACGACTGATGTCTGTAAGCACCTTCCGTTGAGAGGGCAATCAGGTTTCTTGCGACAGTTAAATTCATTATTGGTTTCAGAGTCGTTTAGTCTGGGGGTAGGCAGTCCCTTTGCCTCCTTTAGAAACCAGACTTTGCAGAATTCTACAGAACTCAGCAAACACATTCGGAACCTCAAAGACAATAATGTTGAATATTCAATAATATGGCAAATTCTTGCATCCAGCACACCTTACAACAGTGGTAATAAAAGATGCAACCTATGCTTAAAAGAGAAAATGTTTATTATATATCATCCAGATCTATCATCCCTCAACAAGCGCAGTGAAATCATTTCAACATGTCGTCACAGACGGAAACACCTCCTAGGTAACACATGAGCCAATCACCACACCCTACGCCTGCCTGTACCCACCCACTCTGTGCTCTATATAAACCATTGTATGTGAATGCTTCCATTAAAATCTCCTGATGATTGAGGGAACCCCTCATGAAACAGTTCTGTAGAGATGAAGTAGTCTTGTGATTTTTTTTTTTCCCACACCTACATATTGCGCTCTACCACGGTATCGAGCACTATTCTCTGGATAATCCAATCAAGACATTATATATATATATATATATATATATATATATATATATATATATATATATATATATATATATATATATATATATATATATATATATATATATATATATATATATATTTATATATATATATATATATATATATATAGCGGGCTTCACGGTGGCAGAGGGGTTAGTGCGTCTGCCTCACAATACGAAGGTCCTGCAGTCCTGGGTTCAAATCCAGGCTCGGGATCTTTCTGTGTGGAGTTTGCATGTTCTCCCCGTGAATGCGTGGGTTCCCTCCGGGTACTCCGGCTTCCTCCCACTTCCAAAGACATGCACCTGGGGATAGGTTGATTGGCAACACTAAATTGGCCCTAGTGTGTGAATGTGAGTGTGAATGTTGTCTGTCTATCTGTGTTGGCCCTGCGATGAGGTGGCGACTTGTCCAGGGTGTACCCCGCCTTCCGCCCGATTGTAGCTGAGATAGGCGCCAGCTCCCCCCGCGACCCTGAAAGGGAATAAGCGGTAGAAATGGATGGATGGATGGATGGATATATATATATATATATATATATATATGTGTATATATATGTATATATATATATATATATATGTACATATATATTTATGTATATATGTATGTGTATATATACATCCATCCATCCATTTCCTACCGCTTATTTCCTTTGGGATCACGGGGGGCGCTGGTACCTACCTCAGCTACAATCAGGCGGAAGGCAGGTACACCCTGGACAAGTCGCAACCTCATCGCAGGGCCAACACAGATAGAAAGACAACATTCACACTCACATTCACACACTAGGGCCAATTTAGTGTTGCCAATCAACCTATCCCCAGGTGCATGTCTTTGGAGGTGGGAGGAACCCGAAATACCTGGAGGGAACCCATGCAAACTCCACACAGAAAGATCCCAAGCCCGAGATTGAACCCTGACTACTCAGGACCTTCGTATTGTGAGGCAGACGCACTAACCCCTCCGCCACCGTGAAGCCCATACATATACATAAATATATATAATATTAATTAATTAATGAGTAATAATAAACATTTATGAAATTCCAACCACATATTTTTTTCCACTTTATAACAAGCCGAAAATTTGCTGTTTATTTCAACTATTTCCCTTAAAATACACATTGAGGCTATAAAGTTAGATTAATACATATTTATACATACGGGACTATGTATACTGAATGAATACGTGTTAATTTAGGGATATACTAAACTAACCTATTACTAGGGCTGCCGGTATCGATTATTTTAGCAATCGAGTACGATTAGTTTGTTCGATTAATCAAGTAATCTGACTTTATAGCCTCAATGTGTATTTTAGGAGAAATAGTTGAAATAAACAGCAATTGTTCTGCTTGTTATAACTCTCGTTATTTTTTCCCCATGAATGATTGCACATCATTAACATTGAAATTGCACTTCTGACATTTGTGCTTTGATAAAAATTGGGAAAAAAAACAACGTTGATCAAATCTGATGCATTTTTATTAGTTACGCTCATGAAAGGTGCTCTTTGTTACATTTTTCAAACCGAAAATATAACAAGAACACCTCTAGCTAGTGTATGTTATCATTAGTGGTTTAACAGAACAGATTCGATAACAAAGGTCTATAGTTTCTACAATTAGAAGTTCAACTTTGTAAAATACTTGCGTGGTCCTAATGCAAGGTTGGCTTGGATTGGCTTTCAATTTTTTGTGTCCGTACACATGTGCATTGCCACCAACAGGAGAAATGTTCAGGTACGAAAATATTAAAAAGGGGATATTACGTAGGAAATGTGGACATTATGTGGTTGCAGTGCAGATAAAAAAAAGTCCACAAAATGAAGTAAAAACACAATAAAAAAAGTGAAACATCAAAGGGCATAAAAGACATTTAAAAGGAATAGAGCTGATGTAACCAGCTGACACTTCAGCGGACTCTTTTCTTCATACAGCTACAAAAGTAAAACAGAGCGGAAAACCCCCAAAATAGCTGTAAATATTACATATCGCGCACATACGATTGTGTTATACATAGAAAAACAACAAAGCAAATACATAATTCTAACACCCACATACTGTACACCGTAGTGGCCTCTGCCATGCTCCATGTTATTGTCTGCTTGGGTGAGGGGGTCAGCACAGCCAGAGACAGGAACTAAACCAACAAAGCAACCAAGAAAGCCCGTCAACCCCCAGCCTTAGTCCAGTCCGCACGGATGAGCGCGAAGCCGTCCAGAGAGACCGGAGTTTTTGATACGTGCTCATTGAAGCTTGTGAAGCTTATCCATCCCGACGCTCAACGCCAGCTCCGCAGCCCCCGTCTCTTCGTCAGCATCTCCTCCGGTCTCTCCACACGGTGACAGAGAGCCTGCAGTTGGTCTCCGGTCAATCATGGTCATGGCCAAAAGGCTCCCCGTGGCAAATCCATAAGCTGTTTTCTACTCGAATTAATTGATTTGAGTTACAGCCCAACTTAATACTCAAAACTGTGGAGACAGTCCTTATTTTTCCGCACTTTTCCACCAGTAAGACTGAGACCATCCTGATTTGTCACAACTATTCAAACCTAAAACAGCAAAGATGAAGAAGCATATTTTTCCAAGAGAACGCCACTATTTTGGGCGGCATGGCGTAGTGGTTAGAGGGTTGCAGGTTCACTTCCCACCTATTGACATCCAAATCGCTGCCGTTGTGTCCTTGGGCAGGACACTTCACCCTTGCCCCCGGTGCTGCTCACACTGTTGAATGAATGATGAATGAATGATTGGTGGTGGTCGGAGGGGCCGTAGGCGAAAACTGGCAGCCACGCTTCCGTCTGTCTACCCCAGAGCAGCTGTGGCTACAGATGTAGCTTACCACCACCAGATGTGAATGAATGATGGGTTCCCACTTCTTTGTGAGCGCTTTGAGTATCTAACAATAGAAAAGCGCGATATGAATCTAATCCATTATTATTATTATTATCTTTATTATTTTCTTTTAGTAATAATAATAGTAATGGATTAGCTTTATATAAAACATTTTCCCACATTTTGGGTAAGAATTGTTGAAAATAATCCTGATTTGAGGCACAGTAGAATATTGTTTAGTTTAGTATCCATGTATTACATGTTAAGTTTAAACAACATTTTATTTTATTCTTGAAATTTTGTTTAAAAAAAAAAGCTGTATATCACGTACAATTGTATGCTTAACTAGAGTAAGCTTGCTAGCATGCTAACGTTTGCATGCTAACCGTTAACAAGTGTCACATACCAAGTTATATGACTCTAAGGTGTATGGCCAAACATTGGACGTCAAAAACCTTTTAATTAGGGTTAAAGTAGACAAGTGTGTGAACAAAATGAGACGTTAAGCACTGAGCTCTGTGAAAGTATGGCTGAGCTACAAGAGGAGTAATCTTGCAGGTTTGTGCGTTCTGCTGGAGATATCGGCCATTATAACGGTTGCGTACCTATTCAATGGGCCCATAGCGATTAGTTTCCGGAATAGCGTCACCATGGTAACACGAAATGTTCCGACCTCAAAGTACCCTTGTCGGCATGAACGAGACCTTTCCGACGGTAAGTACAGGTATGTGGGGGTTCGTCTCGTATTAGACGTAAGAGAAACGTGCGGAACTATAAAAAGAAGAAAAATAATAAACTGTGAAGTATGAGCAATAATAATATGATTTGCTTGCAATGCGGCAGGCCCATAATTATTAAAAATTGTTACGGAAAATATAAAAATTAGAAGGTGTCTATGTTCTTGAAAAAATATGTTTTGCCATTTATTATTAATGCTTTTTTCTGCATATATTTTAGGAAAGTACATTATTACATTTAAAATACATTATTTAATTAAAAAATGTGTCAATGAAATATTTTTTTTAAGTAATGCATTTAAATATGAATAATAATTAAAACTAACAATTATACCAATAGCTTTCTCTGTTGTCGATGAAAGGAATTTATTGCACCAATTGTTATAATGATATGATGATAATAATTCAAGAGGATTTGGTCTACTTCTGTATGTCATTGTGTCAACCTTACGGCCGGCTGGCTAATCCCCGAGCCCTACAAGAGTTAAGTCAACAGATGGGAACCAGGTGGATTAGGCCTATAAAAGGTAGAGAGAAAGGCCACCCAGTCACACTGCTGTTAAAACCTGAATCAGGGGAGCCAAACGAGGAATTGCTGGAATATCTAGTTTGCGGCGATGACTGTCATCCGAAGTGGTCGACTGTAAGTACAGCACACATTTATCGACACAAATGTGTAGAGTACATTGTGAAAAACACACATGGACGGTGTATGATTTGCTGTATGTCGGCTTCTTTTGTGCAATGGTTTGGTCTTCCCCAAAATATGCCAAAATTTCTCCAAGTTTGCAGGACACTGTTGTGTTGGAATGTCAGGACAGTGCATCATAAGGAGATGTTTATCAGTGGTGATTCATTGACATATTATTGCTGTTCTTGTCGGAAAAAGGGAAGATAAATGTTCAGGTTAAACTTGCCCACTTGAATACTATGTTTCTATTGTTATATTCTTGAAGAAAAAGTCATGTTGGCACGGGCTATTAAATCAATTAACATTAAGGACAGAATACGCACGATAGATACTTTTGATGCACACATCAGCACACTGCGACGTTACGGCAATTAGTATATTTTATTGCGGTATAAAATCAGTGTCAACCTCACTGTTCCATAATCATAATCAGTGAATTTCATTTTGTTCATCAAATCTGTTAAAAATAAGTAATGTTATCGTAGTATGTTGTTTGCTTAACAATTACCATTTTCTGTTATAAAATCACATGAGTGTGAATGCTTAACTCTTCCATTATTTGCTTATTTGATATAAGGTAATATACCTTTTGTTTTTGATTCCAATACCCCGTAGCGTTTATATAATGTGTCGTTATGATACTTTCCATACAGACTATTTCATCCTGGAATAACACTTTTGGCATTCGCATTATAGAGCAGACCTGGGCAAATTAGTTAAGCTTTTCAATCTGGCCCGCCGGACATTCCCAAACTATTTTTTTAGATCTTTAAGACGGAAACTGTAGCTGCCATTATGATGTGCAGTGATTTTTTTGTAATTACCGTAACTCTTGAATTATTCAAAGTATAATGGTTGGAATCTGCGCTTTTGCATGACACAGTATACTAGTTACTATGGTAATATACATCACAGCAGCTCAGACGAGGCACCAAGCAGTGTGGGATGGGAGCATTTCCACAGTGTTACCAGAGCGACCAGCCTGTAATGCGGGTGTCAGTGTGTGTTGTGTTTTGCTTGATTGTAAAATGTCGACATTCATAAATGTGGGACGTTCATATGTTGTCATATTCATTGTTTTATCGTTCATAGATAATATTGTAAATCCCACATTTTTTATTTTCATGTACGTTCTGGGTGTAACATTCAGTAACAAAAATTTAAATTCCACTATGTTTTTTAAGGCGTTCTGTCATAACGTTTTTAGCATTCAATCAGACATTATTGTGAGGTTTTGTATCAGTGTTCCTAAAAATAAATATACCGACCCCCAGACACATTTTTTTATTTGGCCCCCCAAATCAAAATAATTGCCCAGGCCCGTTATAGACAAACTTCAGTGTCCAGACTTATCTTGTTCTTTCAGTCAGTAAAGATATTTAAAAAATGTAATTAAAACAAACAACATTATGGGGTCTTGAGAATGAGAATTTTCCATATTGGTATTTAGTCAATAAACAGTCAAGGGATGACGAAAACAGTGAAACTTAGAACGATTGAGAACATTCTGAAATCAAGCACATTGTTTATTAAAGACCTTGAGTATCACATTGTGTCTCATCTCACACTGATGGTCTTAGCTGTAATTGTTGTGCCAATATGTCCTTGTGTTGCTGTAAAACAGCAAAGTAAAACGTGTAAAATCAACAAAACATTCCTGTTCTTGCTCAAATCAAACTTCTGCAAACCACATTGTGTCACACCTCTTATTAACGGTCTTAATGAATGGCTTCCACGGGTTCAATTATTTTGTCAGCACCCCCTTATGTTTCGAGCACGTGTTTTGCATCTGAACCTTTCTGTCCATATGCTACAGTAAAGCTCCTCTTACCTCCTGACTTGGGTTGAACGTGACAGATGCAACTGCCACCTGTGCACGTCTCATCCTTATTGGATTAGGTTACTTTAACTCAGCCACGTGCCTGAAACAATTTTTTGTTTTGTAGAGTGCCTACGGTTCCAGTGAAGAATCTCAATGGTTCCAGTCCCGTGCACCCCGCCCTGGCAGGTAAATGTAGTATACCTATATTATCATGTGTTTTATAACAGTATATGAAACAAGTGAGATACAAATTTATTCTGTTTTATAGGTATTACTGGCATCCTAATGAGCGCCGCAGGACTTCCTGTCTGCTTGACCCGCCCCCCCAAGCTGGTGCTTCATCCACCGCCCGTCAGCAAAAGTGAGATCAAACCTGTGCCCGGTTTGGGCCAATGCTGTCGCAAAACAACTAAGAAGCAAGCTCGGAAAGGTAATGATAAAAAATAATGATGTAAGAACATTTAAAAAACAAAACAAAAAAAAGCATTTTTATCATGTCAATGCTAATGTTTTTTTTCCCCTCTAATAATAGGGAGGACCCCTGAGGAGGTGGTGAAGAGGTACCTTCAGAAAGTCCGTAACCCCCCAGAGGAGGTAACAATCCTTCATGCAATTATTAAATATGTATTGATTATAGTTATATAATTTTTCAATTATTCAATATTTAATTATGTATTTATTTATCAATTGTTCTAAGTTTCAGAAAGTATTGGAGCGAATAAAATTGTTCGAATTACATTTTACTTACTTTTTTAGTCAATAAAATTCTAGAAAATGTAATACTTGATATGTTATGCTCTATATATAAAGCTATATTTGTCTTAATTTTGTGTTTTTCCAAAATATTGTGTGTGTGTATATATGTATATGTATGTATGTACATGTGTATATGTGTGTGTGTACAATTAAATAAAGGATTATATTTATATAAATCAATTGAAATTCTAGAAAGCAAAAAAAAAAGTTTAGAAATGTGATTTCTACGTTTCCAAACGTCCATCCATCCATCCATTTCCTACCGCTTATTCCCTTTGGGGTTGCGGGGGGCGCTGGTGCCTATCTCAGCTACAATCGGACGGAAGGCGGGGTACACCCTGGACAAGTCGCCACCTCATTGCAGATATAATCAGTTAAATTGTCATTAATTAATTATATTTGGAAATAGAGACATACAAAATATATGTATATAACAATTTACATACTTATTTAACAATCATTTGATAAATTATATTTTTACGGAAAATATATTTAAAGAAAATTTGATTTTTGGGGGAATTTTCCCTATCATTCACAATCCCTATGTAAGACAATAACATTTTTTTTAAACTTTTTGTTATGCTTTTTAATTTGTACAAGGTGGCTAACAATGAAGCTCATGGGAATACACTATTGCGCCCATAAAGAACTCCAAAAAACATCCAACAAACCGCCAACAATACTCTATTTAGATGACTTGAATATTAACCAAATATTAGTGATGTAGTTATTGAAAGTGCAAGGCCGAGGATCTACTTTTAGCAGTGCCGTGATCATAGAGAGCTAACTAGCTTATACAGCTATTTACATACTGAGCCAGTGAGCTGCTGCATCGCCTCTGAGTTGGTGAAAGTCTAGGTCATAATCATGCCTCTCACTTTTATAGTAGAAGGTTGTGGCCATAAACCGCAAAGTTGTTCAACTTTGGCATCCAACTTAGAACCAGAGATGGCAAGAAAGAGACAAAAAGAGGCTTGTTTGCGTCACCTTTTTTTCCATGCATAATGAATAATTCTTCATCTAATCGGGAAGATAAAAACACCCCATCAGTGAGAGCAGACATTGAACATTAAGAGATTAGTTTATTATGTTTGTAGTTTGTACTGCTTGTTTATCACTTAGCAATACTGCTACTTGCACTCAGCTTTTAAAACCTGTAGATCATCCTCTGAATATTCAGGCTCAAAAATGTAAGGTTCAGAATCATTTGTCCCAAAGTAGTCGTTGTTGGCTCTCGTAAAGTCTGTGGTTATTAGCACTGTTGTTGTTGTTGAAGGAAATAAAGAACGTTGTGATGCATCTTAATATATGACATATACACTGACAAAACGTTGATGGGGGATTTTTTTAGAGCGCTTTTTTGGCTGAATAGTGTGACTTCCACTCGTTCCATTGTTTTCTGACTTTTGCATTTATTTATGTGTTAGAATCCATTAAAAAAAAGAAAAACATATGTCTTCCTGCCTCGCATAAGGATTATGAATGATAGGCAAAATCCCCCAAAAGTGCAGTTCCCCTTTAATATTGCTTATCAGAAAAAATATTTTTAATTTTATTTTCATAATTTTATGTCGACTTCAGGACTGCACAATTTGCATGGAGGTCCTGGCCGGTCCGTCAGGCTACAAAGGTCCTGGGGTGGGCGGCATCTCCAGGGCAGAGTCGGTGGGGCGCTTGGCCCAGTGTGGCCACCAGTACCACCTGCAATGCCTGGTGGCGATGTACAACAATGGCAACAAAGACGGAAGCCTGCAGTGTCCCACCTGTAAGACCATCTACGGCGTCAAGACTGGAAACCAGCCCCCCGGCAAGATGGAGTACCACGTCATACCGCACTCGCTACCCGGACACCCAGACTGCAAAACCATACGAATTATTTACAACATTCCGCCTGGCATTCAGGTACAGTTCCACCTATTTTGCTTGCATTAAAACAAAGCATTATAGTAAAAACATAAAAAACTAACCTCGTATTTGAGCACCACAATGTCTCTGAAATGCAAAATATACACACAAACATAATGTGGACAATTGAGAAAGACACTACCACTTTTGGTGCAGGGCTAATGTAACCCATATTTTGAACTGAAATGTGGACTGGTCCCGAAAAAGGAAGCAGGACTGTATCTTGTATTTTTGTCTTGGGCATTTTTTTTTTTTCTATTGTGTTATCTGTGGTATTTATGTTTTTGTGTCAATACATTTAATGCAGTCGAAACCAAGATAACTAGTTGTCGTCATCTTTCATACCTCAGGCTCCTAGACAAACCATCTTCTGTTACACAATTTACACTCTTAACCCACCTAGCCCATGCTAGCGTTACACTAAGAATGTCTATTACCTTTGAGCAACACTTTCATTGCAACCCACAAGACCATCAGATTGACAACGATCAACATAAGAAAACATAAAATGACAGCTTTACTCTTGTATAAAAATGATGGCAGTGCTGTGGTAGCAGCGTTTAGTAGCCAAGTTAATTAAGTTCTCATAAACATTTGCATATCAGGAATATTGTTCCTAGAATACATTTTACAATCATTACAACAGTAGTTGTCCATCCATCCATCATCTTCCGCTTATCCGAGGTCGGGTCGCGGGGGCAGCAGCCTAAGCAGGGAAGCCCAGACTTCCCTATCTCCAGCCACTTCGTCTAGCTCTTCCCGGGGGATCCCGAGGCGTTCCCAGGCCAGCCGGGAGACATAGTCTTCCCAACGTGTCCTGGGTCTTCCCCGTGGCCTCCTACCAGCTGGACGTGCCCTAAACACATCCCTAGGGAGACGTTCGGGTGGCATCCTGACCAGATGCCCGAACCACTTCATCTGGCTCCTCTCGATGTGGAGGAGCAGCGGCTTTACGTTGAGCTCCTCCCGGATGGCAGAGCTTCTCACCCTATCTCTAAGGGAGAGCCCCGCCACCCGGCGGAGGAAACTCATTTCGGCCGCTTGTACCCGTGATCTTATCCTTTCGGTCATGACCCAAAGCTCATGACCATAGGTGAGGATGGGAACGTAGATCGACCGGTAAATTGAGAGCTTTGCCTTCCGGCTCAGCTCCTTCTTCACCACAACGGATCGATACAAAGTCCGCATTACTGAATACGCCGCACCGATCCGCTTGTCGATCTCACGATCCACTCTTCCCCCACTCGTGAACAAGACTCCTAGGTACTTGAACTCCTCCACTTGGGGCAGGGTCTCCTCCCCAACCCGGAGATGGCACTCCACCCTTTTCCGGGCGAGAACCATGGACTCGGACTTGGAGATGCTGATTCTCATTCCGGTCGCTTCACACTCGGCTGCGAACCGATCCAGTGAGAGCTGAAGATCCCGGCCAGATGAAGCCATCAGGACTACATCATCTGCAAAAAGCAGAGACCTAATCCCGTGGCCACCAAACCGGAACCCCTC
The DNA here is from genome assembly GCF_033978795.1 of Nerophis ophidion. NCBI lineage: Eukaryota > Metazoa > Chordata > Actinopteri > Syngnathiformes > Syngnathidae > Nerophis > Nerophis ophidion. The sequence continues at coordinate 42,539,355 of NC_084620.1, forward strand.
AACGCCTTGGCTGCGCCTAGAAATTCTGTCCATAAAAGTTATGAACAGAATCGGTGACAAAGGACAGCCTTGGCGGAGTCCAAACCTCACTGGAAACGTGTCCGACTTACTGCCAGCAATGCGGACCAAGCTCTGACACTGATCATACAGGGAGCGGACTGCCACAATAAGACAGTCCGATACCCCATACTCTCTGAGCACTCCCCACAGGACTTCCCGAGGGACACGGTCGAATGCCTTCTCCAAGTCCACAAAGCACATGTAGACTGGTTGGGCAAACTCCCATGCACCCTCAAGAACCCTGCCGAGAGTATAGAGCTGGTCCACAGTTCCACGACCAGGACGAAAACCACACTGTTCCTCCTGAATCCGAGGTTCGACTATCCGGCGAAGCCTCCTCTCCAGTACACCTGAATAAACCTTACCGGGAAGGCTGAGGAGTGTGATCCCACGATAGTTGGAACACACCCTCCGGTCCCCCTTCTTAAAGAGAGGGACCACCACCCCGGTCTGCCAATCCAGAGGTACCGCCCCCGATGTCCACGCGATGCTGCAGAGTCTTGTCAACCAAGACAGCTCCACAGCATCCAGGGCCTTAAGGAACTCCGGGCGGATCTCATCCACCCCCGGGGCCTTGCCGCCGAGGAGCTTTTTAACTACCTCAGCGACCTCAGCCCCAGAAATAGGAGAGTCCACTACAGATTCCCCAGGCACCGCTTCCTCAAAGAAAGACGTGTTGGTGGGATTGAGGAGTTCTTCGAAGTATTCCCTCCACCGATCCACAACATCCGCAGTCGAAGTCAGCAGAACACCATCCGCACCATACACGGTGTTGATAGTGCACTGCTTCCCCTTCCTGAGGCGCCGTATGGTGGTCCAGAATCGCTTCGAAGCCGTCCGGAAGTCGTTTTCCATGGCTTCCCCGAACTCTTCCCATGTCCGAGTTTTTGCCTCCGCGACCGCCAAAGCTGCACACCGCTTGGCCCGTCGGTACCCGTCCACTGCCTCCGGAGTCCTATGAGCCAAAAGAACCCGATAGGACTCCTTCTTCAGCTTGACGGCATCCCTCACTGCTGGTGTCCACCAACGGGTTCTGGGATTACCGCCTCGACAGGCACCAACAACCTTGCGGCCACAGCTCCAATCAGTCGCCTCGACAATAGAGGTTCGGAACATGGTCCACTCGGACTCAATGTCCCGCACCTTATTTACACAGTAGTTGTGTAAATAACTAAGTCACCAGTGCTAACAGTACAAATTAAAAACTTTGTAAAGGAAATCTTTAAAAACGCATTTTTGTCTCTGATTATGTGTGTTGGATGTAACATTTAACGATTAATTCAATAAGAAAAAAGCTGTGATTTATATTCTGTTGCTCCGATTAATCGTTCAATGAGTGCTACTAAGAGAAAAGTGTGTCGTTATGATACTTTGCATACAGACTATTTCATCTTGGAATAATACTTTCGGCATTCACTTTATTTACCAGATCTGAGCAAATAGCGATGAAATAGCCCCTGTGTGTTTTTTTTTAAGAAAGAAAGGTGAAATAACTGAAAACATGTTTTATATTTTAGATTCTTCAAAATTCTCTGATTACTGCTTTGCACACTCTTAGCATTCTCTCAAAGAGCTTCAAGCACACCTGTGAAGTGAAAACCATTTCAGGTGACTACCTCTCACCACTCACCGAGAGAATGCCAAGAGTGTGCAAGGCAGTAATCAGGGCAAAGGGTGGCTATTTCGAAGAAATTGCACAAAAGCGCTCTGTGAAAACCTACCATCAAGAATCGCTGACTTACATGAAGCTGGAAAGGGTTACACAAGTATCTCTAAAAGCCTTGATGTTCATGTGTATATGGTAAGAAAGATTGTCCACACATGGAAAAGCTGGTGTGGTCGTCCTGTAAAGATGGCCCCAAACCTAGAGTGTCAATTTAAGATTTAAAAAAATCTCTGGCACTTGCTAATACTTTTGTTGACCAATCAACAATAGGGAAAAAATTAAACAAGAATGGTTCATGAGGGGACACCAAGGAGGAAGCCCCCGCTGTCAGAGAAAAACATTGCAGCACGTTTGGAGTTCGCAAAAGAGCACCTAAATCTTCCACAGCACGAGTGGCAAAAAATATTCTGTGGACCAAGTAAACCAAAATTATGTTGTTTGGATAGTAGTGTAGATAAAAAAGGCATAGCAAACCAACATCAAAACTTCATCCCAACTGTGAAATGTGGTGGAGGTGGCATCAAGGTTTGGGGCGTCTTTGCTGTCTGAGGGCCTGGACGGATTGCTGCAATATACGTAAAAAATAATTCCCAATTGTATCAAGATATTTTACAGGAAAACTTAGGACCATATGTCCGCCAACTTAAGGTCAAGAGAGGATCGTTGCAACAGGACAGCGACTCAAAGCATAAAAGTAAATCAACAACAGAATGGCTGAAACAAAAGAAAATACACATTCTGGAGGGGCCCAGTCAGATTCCTGACCTCAATCCGATTGAGATAATGTGGCATGACCTCAAGAAAGCAATTCACACCAGATATCCCAAGAATATTGTTCAACTAAATAAAATAATATTACATTAAAAAAAACACAGGTCATTGTTGTTTGAGCTTTTGAGTTGGGATTGTGGGTTTTCATTCCCTATGGAGTCATGTAAACATGTTTTGACTTTATTGTTTGTACCTCCTAAAACCCCAAAAGCACACTGTGTTTCTTTAACCCTTTAACTGTTCATATCTTTTGGTCCAATTCAGACCAATAAATTATTTGTCAAAATAACTGCATTTTAATACAAATTGCTTCTGCTAGCTCACGATAGTGAAACTTTTGTTTTATCCAGGGTCTGGAACACCCAAACCCAGGCAAACCCTTCACCGCCCGTGGGTTCCCCAGACACTGCTACCTCCCAGACAGCGACAAAGGCCGAAAGGTACTTTCCAAAATGGGAAAAAAAAAAATATTGTGAAATAGTATTTGCTACGTAACATTGCCTTGCTTTGCTTTACTTTGTAGTTTTGATGTTAAAAATAATGATAGTGTTTTAATTATATTGTAATATTGGCTATGATGAGTGAATGTGTGTGAGATTGTTGTCTGTCTGTGTTGGCCCTGCGATGAGGTGGACACTTGTCCAGGGTGGGATGCAGCTGGGATAGGCCCCAGCCCCCCGTGTATCCGATAGGGACAAAGCGGTTGAAAAATGGATGGATGGAACTGAATAAATAAAAGTCAATACAAACACAATTCGATTAATACATCAAAATAATTGCAAATTAATGATTAAATGAAAGAAAAATGTTGTACTTCAAGGTGCTGAGGCTGCTTCTGGTGGCGTGGGACCGTCGTCTCATATTCTCTGTGGGAACGTCCAGCACCACAGGCGAGTCGGACACGGTCATTTGGAACGAGGTGCACCACAAGACCGAGTTTGGCTCCAACCTGACAGGACACGGATACCCGGATCCTGGACACTTGGACAATGTCCTGGAGGAGCTGAAGGCTCAGGGCATCACTGAGGAAGAATGTCTTCCCAGAGAATGAGAGAAAACAGGACTGCATGTGTCTGGAATTCTTGTTTTTTTTCTCTAAAAGTCATTCCGTGATTCCTACTGTGAGACTAGAATGTAAACACATTGGCCGCGATCATGGATAAGCATGGACGTTTGCTGCCTTCCAGTGTCATTTATGGGTAACTACATTAATTTATTTTTTAAATGTGCTGTAAAATCCTTAATCTTACAATATGATGTGCTAATATCGTTTATTATTTTTAATCTATTTGCATTCAACCCAGTACATTTTTACAAACTAATCTGTAATAAATGTAGCTCCCCCCCCATTATTATTATTGTTTTTGCCAATCAGTTTGCCTTCAGTTCCATATGGACTGTTTTTGTAGAGGCATTTCTTTTGTACTGTAAGTATGTGTTATATATGTGGGCACATTTGCATTAAACATTCGTTTTTTATCATTGGTTTTGTTTGTTCTTTTCAGTTTTGACCAATTTCTAACATTTGTTGACTTCCTGTGCTCAGTCTGTAAAGCAAACAATCAAATGCATGAATGAATGAGCAGTATATGTCATGAGGCCTGTCTGGACAGGTCAGACTTTGTATAATATTGACCCTGGAGAATGCTCTGGATGGTTGCTACACCAAGATGCTGCGTGCAGTGTATAACATCAACAAGAGTGTGCACGTAACCAACAGAATCCTCTACAAGGGAATAGCAAGGGTGAGCGAGAAGATTGCTGTAAGGAGAATGAAACTAGCAGGACACTGCCAAAGACATCAGGAGCTGCCAGCCAGCAAATTGGTGCTGTGGGAACCAAAACATGGGCATCGGTCAAGAGGACGTCCCACACTAACATACGTGGACGTACTCAAGAAGGATGCAGGAGTTCAGAGTACCAAGGAACTGGACAAATGTATGGAGAATCGGGATGACAGGAGTCAACGGTGGAAGGCTCGTCATAGGACGACCTAGAGAATAGTGCTATTTTTATTGGTATTTTAACTGCTCAATTTGTAGTGTAATAATGGTAAATTGTCATTTCTGTTAATATTTATGTTAACAATTTTTTTCAATGTAATTGTCAGCATAATTTGATGTAAAAAAAAAAAAAAAGGTCACCAAAGTCAAACACAAAACATTGTTATTAAAACATTTTATTATTAATAGGTTAATCTCCATTTATATAATTTTCCAATTCCAGACTTTTATGGTCAAAAAAGGATTTCAGCTCCATGATTTCCTGTTCACCAAACTTTTGTGTTGAACGTTCATAAGTGTAGATATATGTGCTCCTAAATCCAGGTCTCCCTGTTCAATGATCCTCTGGAACGCAGTAGTGTTGATGTTGTATGTGTATGTTTGTTTTTTAAGATGACTGCTTCATCTTTCGCTTGCAACTTGTTTCCTCCATTATTATCATCAAAACGTTTTTTTAAATATCTGTCCAAATCCTTGATGTCTTTGACGAGAAGTCATTTTGCTCAGGGAGATGTAGATTTTACAGTTGCCGCTCAAAGTTCCCTGAATTTACCACTGCTTCCTCAGCTTGCGTGCTTCCTTCCCTGTCTTTATCAATGTTGCGTTTTATTTTGTTAATAATAGTTATAACAATTTTTAAATAGTAATAGGATTATTTAAATAAAACTAGTTTTTGAATGTCCCATCCATCCATTTTCTACCGCTTATTCCCTTTCGGGGTCGCGGGGGGCTCTGGCGCCTATCTCAGCTACAATCGGGCGGAAGGCGGCGTACACCCTGGACAAGTCGTCACCTCATTGCAGGGCCAACACAGATAGACAGACAACATTCACACTCACATTCACACACTAGGGCCAATTTAGTGTTGCCAATCAACCTATCCCCAGGTGCATGTCTTTGGAAGTGGGAGGAAGCCCACGCATTCACGGGGAGAACATGCAAACTCCACACAGAAAGATCCTCAGCCTGGAATTGAAACGAGGACTGCAGGACCTTCGTGTTGTGAGGCGGACGCACTAACCCCTCTGTTACCGTGAAGCCCAGTTTTTGAATGTATTCATTTTTAATTTAAAAAAACATTTAATACAAATTGTTGAATAAAATAAAAATAAGATGATTGATTTTAAATACAGCATTATAAATCTAAAGTATCTTCTAATTTGGTGGTCTCTAATAACATGACTTCTTCTATTTTTAAACCTGATCTCTGCCTGACTACTATATCTGTGGATTAGTCTGTCTCCTGGATTACGGAGTATGGATTACCTCAACTCTAAAGAATGACCAATATCCAAAGGAAAAGCATGTATTATATGTCCAAAGTTTTTGTTCTGAGGGTCTTTTTTTTGTCAGGAACACTTTTTTTTTTTTTTTTTTAAAGGGAAGACACACACATACCTGCATTTTTTTCATCCAATTAAATAAAGTAGGTTTATCTCAAATGTGAGTTGCAAAAAATAACTACAATTTTTAGAGTGTCCCAACCTAAAACTGTTTTGAGATAAGACCTGTCTCTCAGCTAATTGTTATATTTTAAAGGGGACCTGTTATTCAAAACCAACTTTTTTTACCTATTGCAACATTTTTTTTTGTATTTGGAAACGGCATAAATCCCAGAAATCTGAAATGGAGGCATGGCGGCGATATTTATAAACATACTTGCTTTCTTTCATACTTCCTCCAAACGAGGTGTTTGAAATTTCACCAACTTGTGATGGTCTTTCAATTGGTGACGTCAGTGGATGTCTCTATATATCAGGGGTCGGCAATCCGCGGCTCCGGAGCCGCATGCGGCTCTTTGACCACTCTGATGTGGCTCAGCCGCATACTTGCCGACCGCCTGGAGAAGTCCGGTAGATTTCCAAGTTTCAGTGTCTCTTTCAGAAATCTCCCGGGTTAACATTTTTCGATTTTCACCCAGACTTCAACTTGGTGGACGTGCCGTGATGACAATGCCTCTAATACCCTTTCTACATTTCATCGTGCCAGGATTTTCACCATGCTGTCTGCGTGCCGGCCGGCCGGTCACACTTAGGATGCAACCTCTAACTGAGCGCATACCCTACTGCAAGGCATACTTGGTCAACAGCCATACAGGTCGCACTGAGTGTTGTTACATAAACAACTTTGACACTCTCACTAATATGCGCCACACTGTGAACCCACACGTAACAAGAATGACAAACACATTTCGGGAAAACATCCTCACTATAACACAACATAAACACGACAGAACAAATACCCAGAATCCCATGTATCCCTGACTCTTCCGGGCTACATTATAAACCCCCACACCCCCAACCACTGCCACCTCAACCGACGCACGTGGTTGGGGGTGCGGGGGTTTATAATGTAGCCCGGAAGACTCAGGGATACATGGGATTTTGGGTATTTTTCTGTCGTGTTTATGTTGTGTTATAGGGCGGATGTTCTCCTGAAATGTGTTTGTCATTCTTGTTTGGTGTGGGTTCACAGTGTAGCGCATTTTAGTAAGAGTGCTAAAGTTTTTTAAACGGCCACCTTCAGTGTGACCTGTATTGCTGTTGAATAAGGATGCCTTGCAGTCTCTTACGTGTGTCTGCAATAGCCACGTCTAACAATTCTTTGGGCTGTCGGGGTATTTGTACAAGCTGTAGAGGGCGCTAGCGGTAGTGCCATCATTGTACGCCCTTATTATTGTTCATTGGGTGACCACCAGCAAACTTTCGATAGAATATTTAACTCTGAAATTCGTGAGTCTCCCGGGAAAATTGGGAGGGTTGGCAGGTGTGATGCTGTCAAGCGCCATTCATATAAAACTCCCGGGCCGCACTAACATTACATTTTCATATTAAGGTGTGGGCCGCTTGTCTGATTTCCCTGGTTTATACATAGCACAAAGCAAAAAAAAAACTCTGTATGCAGTATTATTTCATTATACATTTCAAAAGAGTCATGTGGCTCCAATTGTTTTCTTTACTTTGTGAAACGGGTCAAAATGGCTCCTTGAGTGATAAAGGTTGCCGAGCCCTGCCATATATGGTCAAGTTTTACCCGAAGATCTTTGCACGAGTTCACTATTGCAGTCCGATCAGTCAATAGGTTCTCTGACTGGCTCTTACAAGCACATGCATTCTCCACTGTTGCCATTTCTAATACAAAAAGCATAGAGCTCTGACTGATCTGTCAGTAGAATCTACAAGCAAGTCGCTCCGTTGAAACAATTCTTCATATAGTAACCAGTCCATGGTCAACAAATCCTCACAAGGCTAGGCATGAGTCATGAACAGATCCGGCTGCAGAAAAATCTTTAAGGGGGGGCATCACATTTTTTCGAGGGGGCCCCTGCCAAAAATGTATTTCAGCTGCGCTAGTGCACACACTTGTTAAAGCTTTAAAGGCCTACTGAAACCCACAATCACCGACCACACAGTCTGATAGTTTATATATCAATGATGAAATATTAACATTGCAACACATGCCAACACGGCCGGTTTAGTTTACTAAATTACAATTTTAAAAATTTCCCGCGAGGTATCCTGTTAAAAATGTCGCGGAATGATGACGCTTATGAAGACGCATGCGCGTGATGCCACCGATGGTAGCGGACATGTTCTCCCAACAACGATCACGGCTAAAAGTAGTCTGTTTTTATCGCATAATTGCACAGTATTCTGGACATCTGCGTTGCCGAATCTTTTGCAATTTGTTCAACTAATAATGGAGACTACAAAGAAGAAAGATGTTGGTGGAAAGCGGTGTATTGCAGCCGGTTGTAGCAACACAGACACAGCCGGTGTTTCTTGGTTTGTTGTGAAGCTTTAATATGGAACAGAGAGGTCAAGCGAACATGGTTCTCTACCACATGTCAACCGGCAGGTTTCGGTGAGAAAATTGTGGTAATAAGTTGGCTCTTGCCGTAAACATGAGCGGAGCTTGTGTCGTTCTTCCTGCAGCCGTCAAAGAGGCAGCTGTGACTTTCTTGGCTCCTCCATGGCTTCCCTCAGAGACACTGGCGGTCACCACACACCTTCGACTTTCAGGTATTACTATATAATCCCACCAAAACACTTGTAACACAATAAGCAGATAAGGGATTTTACAGAATCATCCTAGTAAATGTGTCTAATAACATCTATATCGCTCCCACTGCCCTCGTCTTTTTTCTTCTTCTTCTAGTCCTTCACTCTCACTATTTTCATCCACGAATCTTTCATCCTCGCTCAAATTAATGGGGAAATTGTTGCTTTCTCTGTCCGAATCGCTCTAGCTGCTGGTGGCCATTATTGTAAGCAATGTGAAGATGTGAGGAGCTCTACAACCAGTGACGTCACGCGCACATCGTCTGCTACTTCCGGTACAGGCAAGGCATTTTTTATTAGCGACCAAAAGTTGCAAACTTTATGGTCTATGTTCTCTACTAAATCCTTTCAGCAAAAATATGGCAAAATATCACGAAATGATCAAGTATGACACATAGAATGGACCTGCTATCCCCGTTTAAATAAGAAAATCTCATTTCAGTGTGCCTCTAATGCAGGCCTATGTGCTTCCACAAATGATTACTACATGCAAGACAAACACTCTATATTTGTACTTATCATAAGGATATGTGTTAAAATTATTTCGGCCCAAAAAATTTGAGTTGTCAATTTGCCGATCCGATGTTGATGTGCTAAAACCTCTATCTTGTTTAGAAGCTACTTAGAATATTAACTGTTATTTGTTCAAGCACATAATAAATAATAGTGTTTGGATGTATTTAATTGAATCAATGTATTCTTGGTTGTCAAAAAGTGATGCAAAGTAATATTTTGATATAGACACATCTCATCTATACATACATTACTAGAATATCCCTAGTAGAAGTAAGGATGTCATGTGAAAATATCAAAATGTTATTTTGAATCATTAAGATGTTTAAGGTTGATTTTAGCTTCTTAAAGGGTACTTCAACACGTATACAGTACTGTAGGTACTTTATTATCATATGTGATATGGGTATAAAACATGTAAACAGTACAGTGGGTACTTAATTATTAAATATATAACTCTTATGGGTATATAGGGTACTTTTAAATGATAAACAGTAGAGTATATACCCTTCATTATCATACATGTCTTGAATGAATACATTCAAACACTTGATTAACATTTTTGACGTGCATGAACAAAGATCAGTTAATATTGCATGTAGCTTAAAAAAAAAAGAGGTTTTAGCACTTTGAAACGGAATCAATAACAATCTATTACCAACTCTGTCAGCTTTTGGACACGATAAAGGCTTAAATAATTTCAAACACATATCCTTATGATAACCAAAACTATAAGTGTTTGTCCTACATATAGTTAGTAATCAGTTGTGGACAGAAAGAGAGCGGTTCATGCTTTCGCAGCATTGCTGCAAGAATCCATTTTTGACACGGAATGAGTTTTTGGGCAAAACTGATAGCATCAAATAATAGATTTGACTTACAGTTGTGTTGATGTCAGAATCGATCACTTGCCTACAGATGAAATATTGTAACTGTACAGGGGGAAGAAGACGACCCGGAAGCAAGGCTCTATTAATGATTAAATAAAATAGGAAATGAGACGTGTAACTAATCCAAAATGTGTATGGTGTGCGAGTGAGTAAATGATTGTTACCGGAAGTTGTTGAAGGTGCGTGTTGAGTGCGAGGCGGAAGTCCAGGAAAGGCAAGGCGAGCTCGGAGGTCCGTGTCCAGGCGATAGGTTGAGATCCAGAAAGGCAGTAAGAAGACCAGAGAGAATCCAGGGAGACGAGACGCATGTAGAATCCGGGGAGCGAAGAGGGACTGCGGGAACTCGACACAGGACAACACACAATGTGCACTGAAGTGAAGAAACATGAAGAGAGAGTACGCATAGAGCTAGACATTTTGGCTTACAGTACGGAACAGGTATACGTTCTGGCCCGGAACGCAGGTTTGCTCTGGCTTAAAAAGCCCAGCATCTCATTATTCACAGGTGTGCAGATTGCTGATTGATAGGACCAGTGCAGCTGCTGCCGGAGGCACGCGCTTGGAGGTGCGCTCAGTGCAGCGCACAGATGAATGCATATTAGATCATTTTAATCATTTTAAACCATATTTAAAAACAATTATAATCTAATTAATTTCATTATGTGAATCAAAACTTAACTATTTATTCATTAAAAACGTTATTTATTGTTTTTATTTGTTTACTCATTTATCTATTTACTTTATCTATTCACTGTTGAGTACAAACAAATATGTTGGAAATTGCCATTGTTCGAAAAGGGGTAGGATTAAATGAGCTCTTATTCTTCCTGCTCCTTTTCGAACATGTATTGAGATACTGTAAAAATGTGATGGATCATATTGTAATGGTAATCATGTTCGGAATACACTAACATCATAACATAACAAAAGCAATCCTGAAATTGAAGGTACCTGTATTTATTCTGTCCAATTGAAAATGCATACAGTACTCCCAGATCTCATTCCAATGTTTTCTTTGCCTGGGTTGCAAATATTTTGCAATACTATTGATTAAAAATATTTCCATTTCCAAACAATGTTGGTTTTGTTTTGCTGATTTAAAAAAAAAATACAAAACTCATACACTGTATTCGTCACTGTTAGTCTTCCAGCGTTTCTTTTGTTGAACAGTCATAGGTAGGTACTTCTGGAAGTTTTGACAAGCATTTACGAAAACAGGTCACAGGTAAATGTTAATACGTTGGTCGTACTCCCACACAAGTCTATTGATTGAATAAGTAAATGGATGACTCAACAAGCAATTCTCTGCAAAAGTAAGCTCAGATCAATAATTATTCACTTCTTTTAAAATAGAAGACAAGTCCAATTGGTCAGAGAGTCTGTGTTTTTCCCCCCCCCAAGAGTGAGGGGGATCCCAAGGAAAGAATAAAAAAATACATGAAGGGGGGCAGTCCAAGACAGAGGAAATGTTGTCCAAAGTATGTGTAGCTAATTATAACTATTATTAAAATGTTAAAATATTCACATATGAGGCTACAGTTCTGCCTTTCTAAATATATTAATTTTTTCAATAATTTTTTAAAGGGGAACTGCACTTTTTTGGAGAATTTTGCCTATGGTTCACATGACGGATGGATTTTTTTTTTATGCATTCTGACATGTAAATAAAAGTAAATTAAAGTCTGCTTACATTGGAGCCAACGGGAGATCCTCTATTCCGGCCATAAAACCCAATAAATAACCCAATAAATAACCATCCGAAAACCGCCAACAGTAGACCATTTACATTTCATGACTTGAATATTCACCAAGTATTAGTGATATTGTTACTATAAGCTCTAATGCAGACAATGGGGCGGCATAGCTCGGTTGGTAGAGTGGCCGTGCCAGCAACTTGAGGGTTGCAGGTTCGATTCACGCTTGTGCCATCCTAGTTACTGCCGTTGTGTCCTTGGGCAAGACACTTTACCCACCTGCTCCCAGTGCCACCCACACTGGTTTAAATGTAACTTAGATATTGGGTGTCACTATGTAAAGCGCTTTGAGTCACTTGAGAAAAGCGCTATATAAATATAATTCACTTCACTTCACTTCACAAACTGTTTATAGCAGTGCTGTAATCCTGAGCTTGTGTGTCAATGTTGACATGATCGACTGATGAGCTGTTTCCTCGTTTCTTTGCTCGTCAAACTCTATAGTAGATCATAAATCATGCCTGTAACCCGGATAGTAGAAGGACGAAGACGTAATCCGACAAGTTGGTAGACTTTGACAGCCAATTTAGACCCGGTAATGGCGAGAACAACACAAAATGACGCTTGGTTCCATCCCCCATTTCTTCGCAAGGGTTATGAATCCTTCATCTAATTGATAGCTAGATAGATAGCTAGATAGATAGATAGCTAGATAGATAGATAGATAGCCAGATAGATAGATAGATAGATAGATAGATAGATAGATAGATAGATAGATAGATAGATAGATAGATAGATAGATAGATAGATAGATAGATAGATAGATAGATAGATAGATAGATAGATAGATAGGTAGATAGATATAGATAGATAATACAGTAGATAGTACTTTATTGATTCCTTCAGGAAAAATTGGGAATATATGAACATCTAGCAGTCGGCATCCTAATGAAAGCAGACATTGTACTGTAGTGGTGTTATGTTTGTTGGCTTTCATAAAGTCTGCAGTAAGTAATCAGTGAAGTAGCGAACGTTGTGTTGCGTTTTTTTAATTAATTGCGCCGCGTAAGCCTAAAATCATTAACATTTGGTAAATATTAAATTTTATTATAAATGTACCTGTTACGAAATGAAAGTGTATGGATGTATCATTAATGGATAGGAGTAGGACGAGGACATAATCCGACAAGTTGGTACACTCAGCCAATTTAGACCCGGTAATGGCGAGAACACAGAAAGACACTTGGTTCTATCGGGCAAAATGTATTCCCCCCTACAAAAACCATCTCGCCGGAAGACATTTGGCGTGACAGCCCCTGTAATGCCTGAAGGACCCCAATGAGGGTGGAAGGACCTTAAAGCAGCCCACACAGCTGCCTGTTTTAAAAGCATTATAATTGGCTGATTGTCATTGGTGAAAAATAACAGTGAGGAAAAAATATTAGCATTCCAGCATGCTAACCTTTCAAGCTATTTTTTCTTCGCTAATTTTGCAGCTGTAACCCTTAAGAGTCATATACCTTGGTATTATCACGCCCTCATTGGGGTCCTTCAGGCATTAGAGGGGCTGTCACGCCAAATGTCTTCCGGGGGGAAGGTTTTTGTAGGGGGGAAGAAATTTGGCGTGACAGTTCCATCCCCCATTTCTTCGCAATGGTTATGAGTCCTTCATCTAATTGGGAATATATGAACATCTAGCAGTCGGCATCCTAATGAAAGCAGATATTGTACAGTCAGTGGTGTTATGTTTTTTGGCTTTCATAAAGTCTGCAGTAAGTAATAATCAGTGAAGTAGCGAACGTTGTGTCGCGTTTTTTTTATTAATGGGCCGCGTAGGCTTAAAATTAATAACATTAGGTAAATATTAAATGTTATTATAAATTTACCTGTTACAAAATAAAAGTGTATGGATGTATCACCATATGGATAGGAGAAAGATGAGGACATAATCTGACAAATTGGTATGCATTGACAGCCAATTTAGACCCGGTAATGGCGAGAACGACACAAAAAGACACTTGGCATGGCAAAAAAGACTGAGAAAGATGAGGAACGCTCATCACTTATTTGGAAAATTCCACAGGTGAACAGACTAATTGAGAACAGGTGAGTGCACTGATTGTGTATAAAAATTGGCTGTATAAATCTAATCCATTATTATCATTATTATTATAAAAGCAGCTATCATGAAAGGCTTAGTTATTCACAAACAAGGATGGGGCGAGGGTCACCACTTTGTGAACTAATGCATGAGTAAATTGTCCTACAGTTTAAGAACAACCTTTCTCAACGAGTTATTGCAAGGAATTTATGGATTTCACCATCTACGGTCCGTAATATCATTAAAGGTTTAGAAAATCTGGAGAAATCACTGCACGTAACACTGAATAACCTTGACCTTGGATCTCTCAGGCGGTACTGCATCAAAAAACACATACGTGTGTAAATGATATCACCACATGGGCTCAGGAACACTTCAGAAAGCCACTGTCAGTAACTACAGTTTGTCACTACATCTGTAAGTCCATCCATTTTATACCGCTTGTCCCTATCTCAGCTGAATTTAGGCGGAAGTCGGGATACACCCTGGACACCTCATCACATGGCCAACACAGACAGACAACATTCACACTCACATTCATACACTACGGCCAATTTATTGTTGCCAATCAATTAAGGGTGTAACGGTACACAAAAATGTTGGTTTGGTACGAACCTCGGTTTAGAGGTCACGGTTCGGTTCACTTTCGGTACAGTAAGAAAACCACACAATTTAAATTTTTTGGTTATTTATTTACCAAATTTGCAAAATCTTCCACCAAAAATATTTTTCTTAGGGGAACATTTGATGTGAAGTAAATTTTTAATTCATAAAAACGTTGATTTTGATTCAATATTATAGAATAGAATATAATTGAATAGAATAGAATAGAATAGAAACTACTTTATTGATCCCTGGGGGAAATTCAGCACCACAGTTCGCTCACAATAGACACGAATAATAGTATATTATATATATATATATATATATATATATATATATATATATATATATATATATATATATATATATATATATATATAATATAAATATATTCTACATATACTACATATACTCTACATATGTTTATATTTTGAGCAATGACAGTTTGAAAGAAAAAAAACTGCTTTGTTTTATTAGTCAACATTGCACCTTTTTTTTAAATTACATTTAACCTTTAAGCTTTTTTATTTCACTTTTGTTATGTTTTTGTTTATTTTAATAGTATTTTTAGAATGTGCCGTGGGCCTTTAAAACATTAGCTGTGGGCTGCAAATGGCCTCCGGGGCACACTTTTGACACAAAAATTAAATCTGATAAATCTATAAATGAAAAGCAGACGCATGCGTTCTCTCTGTCTCTCCCCCTCCCACACGAATGCTACTGCGCGCGCAATTTGCTTTGTTTTTAACCTTCTTAACACTGAATGTACATTAAAAATACACGCAACCATAATTCGAGGTGCCGGACATTTGGGCCATTTTGGGGGGCTCCAGTAAGGAGAGGATGTGTGGTCAGGACCTAGCCCGGTCACTGCTAGCATGTTAGCAGCGACCGGGTTAGGTCATACAGTAGACTGACCATATGTCCTCTTTTCACAGGACATGTCCTGTTTTGCAGAGCTGTGAGGGCGGAGTTTTTTAAATGCCTCAAATGTCCGGCATTTTGAGTATTGTTTACACAACTTGCAGTACGCTACTTAATATGTCCGTGTGGAAACTTGTTCAGTACACCTCCGCACCGACTCGGAAACCCCGTACCAAAACGGTTCGATAAAATACCCGTGCTGTTACACCCCTACAATCAACCTATCACCAGGTGCATGTCTTTGGACGTGGGAGGAAGCCGGAGTACCCGGAAGGAACCCACACAGTCACAGGGAGAACATGCAAACTCCACACAGAAACTCAGGACTACTCAGGACCTTCGTATTGTGAGGCACATACACTAACCCTTGTTACACCGTGGTGCCCTACATCTGTAAGTCCAAGTTAAAACTCTACAATACAAATAGAAAGCCATTCATCAACAACACCCAAAAACACAGCCGGGCCTGAACTCATCTAAGATGGACTGATGCAGGTTTTGGAGCAACATATGTTGTCATCCAAGCAACGTTATCATAGACACCCCTGCTTATTTCAGCAAGACTATACCAAGCCACCAGTTAAAACAGCGTGGCTTCATAGTAAAACAGTGCGGGTACTATAATGGTCTGCCTGTACTGCAGACCTGTCTCCCATTGAAAATGTATAGAGCTTTATAATGCATCAAATACCACAACGGAGACCTCAGACTGTTGAACAACTTAAACTTTACATCAAGCAAGAATGGGAAATAATTCCACTTAAAAAGCTTCAAAAATTGGTCTCCTCAGTTCCCATATGTTAACTGAGTGTTGTTAAAAGGAAAGGCCACAGTAGTAAATATGCCCCTGTGCCAACCTGTTTGCAATGTGTTGCTGCCATTAAATTCTAAGTTAATAATTATTTGCAAAAAAAAAAAAACAAGTTTCTCAGTTCAAACATTATATATCTTTTCTTTGCAGTCTATTCAACTGAATATAAGTTGAAAAGGATTTGTAAATAATTATATTCTGTTTTTATTTACCACTCATACAACATACAAACTTCACTGGTTTTGGGTTTTGTATACGTGATTAGAAATATATAAAACAAGGATCAATGTTTTCAAAACAAAAGATAGTAATAGCAGTATAGGTGGAACATGCAAATGGCAAATTAATTCTAAGATGAAGGGTAAACTTAAGTGAACCCAAGCCAGACAGGTCTGAAAGGCCATACGACAGACATTTTAAAGTCATTAGAGTTTAAAACTACAAATAAATAGTTGAGTATATAGTTCTAGAACATTCTAACATCACTATCAAATGGCAAAACCTATTTATTGACTTATTTTCTTGTTTTAAATCCATTGTTTTGTCGTTACAGTAGCCTGGGCAAAAGGTTTTTTTAAAGAGGGCAGGTTCTGCTGCAAGTGGTCGGTTGTCACGGCAACAAAGCCCTCCCTCCCACGAGGCTCATATTTCAAATGGCAAAAAAAACAGAAGCTCTCACACTGCAGCCTTTCAGTTAAAAGCTTTTTGTAGCGCCAGTGATGGGGGAGGGAAGAGGGAGCCTCGCCTACCCTTTTTCATCCCCTCCCCCTGGTTGTCACGGCGACGATGACATCACCAGCAGCTAAAAGCTTTTAACCGGATTCCCTCCTCCATTTTGAGAGCTCTTTCCAGGGGGGGAGGGAAGAAAGTAGAAACCGTAAAAAGGCTTTTAAAAATGGCGGCGGTAGCCGGCGACGACACTTTCAGCTACTTGATAGCGACGCACGGCGAGAAGCACCGGCGGGCCCCCAACTGGACGGACGGCGAAATGAAAGCACTCCTCTACGTTTGGGAGGAGAACCACAATGAACTGAAGACCAGCAAGAGGAACGCAAAGATTTACGAGAGGATGTCTCAGCGCTTCTTCCAGCTGACCGGAGAGCAGCGTTTTAAGGAGGAGATCAAGATGAAGATTACCAACATGTCCTTCCAGTACAGGTACAATCAACTAAATGACTCTTTGTATTAAAGTTTGGAGTCTCACTCTTTTTTTGTCCTTTTAGTTGCTAAACTCAAGTGGTTCTGAGAAAAGAGGAGGCGGGGAGGGTAACATGTGAAGATACACAGTATGTTGTTTTACTGGATAAAGACATCAGGCAGGGAGGAATGGCAAAGAATCAAGATGAAAATATGTTGCATCATTTCCAACAAGATTTATGTCTGTCTGAGCTCCACGGGGTTTATTATGGTCTGGAAACTTGTAATATTTCAGTTTTTGTTTTTGAATTAATTTGCTAAAAGGTGCTGTGTGTGCACACACACATCAGTAATAAAAAATGGACTTATATAATTTTAACTGGCTGCTGAAATATTTAAAAAAAAGGTGATTTCAAGGGCTTGGTCCAAATTTTTTTAGATTTTTTTGTTGATTGCCGCAAAAAACAAAATATTTGCTCGAAATGCTTTTAACTGGTATTGATATAATTATGTACATGTTGCGATTATTGTTGTTGTTGTTGTTGCTTTTAGCCACAAAAAATATGTTTTGAGCTTTACAGATTTTGTGTTGCTTTCCGCAAAGACTACTAAAATTTTGATATAATAGCTTTTAACTTTATTTATTTGTCAGCTACTCGAGCAAATCATATTGATGATGTGGATGTCCATATTTGCTCTACTGATTTACTTTACATAAGAAAAGTGTGGGATACTTATCTTGTTGCCTCATTTGTATTTGACTTAATTTGCAAAATGTGTGCGCACATACAGGTGTGCATCAGAAAAAAATGGACTTAAATCTGAATGCTGAAATGAAACAAATGGTGATTTCAAGAGGTATGCCCAAATTTGGAGATTTTTTTTTTGTTACTTGCCGCAAAAACTAAAGTTTTGCTCAAAGCTTTTAACTGGTATTGATACACATATGTAAATTTTGTGATTTGTGTTATGTTACAAAACAGATGTTTTAGTTATGTCCACATATTGAGATTTTGTTGCTTTCCGCAAAAAATTCCTAAAATTTTGATATAAAAGCTTTTAACTTATTTTATGATTTGTGTTGTCCAGCTACTCAGGCAAATCATGTTGATGTAGATGTCCATATTCGCTGTACAGATTGACTTTACAAAAGAGAAGTAAGATATACTTCTCTGGTTGCCTAATTTGTATTTCCCTTAATTTTGAATTAATTTGCAAAAAGTGTGTGCACATACAAGTGTACATAAAAATAATACTTAAATAATTTTAACTGACAACGAACAAGCTTATTTACCTTTTTAGACAACAGTGTTAATCTCTATTTTGGTACTATGCAATTACCTGTGGTGATATGAATGACATCTTCTTGTGGAACTTTGTCTTCACCAACCACCAGCGTTGAAGTTTTTTTGTAATAAACTAGGTGTAACTAAGCTACATAGCTTAACTACATTTTCCAGTAGCTTGGCGGTAGCTTAGCTACTTTTTTAACAAAAATGTTCCTGTAGCTTAGCTACTTTAGGACACATGTAGCGAGGTAGCTCATATCGGGGCGGTATAGCTCGGTTGGTAGAGTGGCCGTGCTAGCAACTTGAGGGTTGCAGGTTCAATTCCCGCTTCCGCCATCCTAGTCACTGCCGTTGTGTCCTTGGGCAAGACACTTTACCCACCTGCTCCCAGTGCCACCCACACTGGTTTAGATGTAACTTAGATATTGGGTTTCACTGTGTAAAGAGCTTTGAGCCACTAGAGAAAAGCGCTATATAAATATGATTCACTTCACATCAAAGCTACAAAGAGAGAAAATGGACTGCATATCCAGGCCCCCCAAATATATGGAGAAAATCACATTACATGCATGTATGAGAACATCCATACATAGGGAAAAAATCCATATTGATCGGTTGGTGTTCCTATGTATGGCCAAGGATAGGGCGAAACATTATTTACTTTACCATTTATTAGTACCGGTATACCATTTACCATTACTGGCCAATCAGAGGCAAGAAAAGTCGGGTCATCGAAACTAATAAGCAAAATTATAAGTCACGCCCTCATGTCACATGACAATGAGGGAGTCAGAGACAGAGGGACGCTTCAAGCTGACCACTCAAAAAAAAATAAACATATTTGAAAATGGCAGAGGGACTCTCGTTCCCACAGATTAGATTTTGCCTTTAGTAATAAAGGTGTTGTATGTCTTTAGAGCAATGGTTCCCAAACTTTTGCAGGCTGGCGCCCCCTTGGCTCCCCAGTGAATTCCTAGCCCCCCCACATATGGAAACAAACACCTCTTTCTTGATATTTGGTATGCTGCAATTTGAAAAGAGAAAGGTTAAACACAAATGTGTATTTCACAAATAAAACCCAATTTAGTAAACCAATTTATTTTTTAGCAGTTTTAACTGTTCCAGCAACATAGAATGGTAAATAAACATTCCACTAGTAACCTTCATTGTCTCACACTTAATATTAATGGGATGGAGTCTATGCTGTCGGATCTGACTGGGCCAGAGCGGCGTGTGGTAACCGGACCCTGATGCGTCGTCCACTGACTCGTCCTGCTGCACGTGTTGTGTACAAATCGTCAAACAAACGTTCGAACTTCTGACTTCGACTTCGGACTGCCGCCCCCCTACCGCCCCCTTCTTCCTCACCGCCCCCCCAGATCTTTCCACCGCCTGGGGGCGGTACCGCCCACTTTGGGAACCACTGCTTTAGAGAAACGAATGTCCAAAATGGGTTCACTTAGTTTTTAGTTGTTTACTCTGTAAACCAAAATCATAATTGCTCTCTTAACCTAAGACAAATAAAGGAACACGCATTAAGGTGAGTTGAGTTCATGAAAAGTTTTACTGCACATAACCATTGCTAACATTCCTAAAAACAATTTATTTTTTATTTTTGGTCACGATACAGAAACATACTGTTTTTTTGTTTTTTTAACTGTAGGTAGAGAAAATGAATAACCATTATAGGTGTGGGCCAAATAAAAGGCTAACTACAATAAATACATATAGTAGGGTGTGGGAACCCCTGGAGGTAGTCGTAGGGTGTCCTCAGGTAAATGACAGGATTAACGTGTGGTCATAACAAATAAAGTGATGAATCTTGATCCATTTATGATAACGAGGTAATTTATAATAAAACATTTTTCACATGCTTTAAAGCGTCAACGTTGACAGCCCTAATAAATAATAATATTCTGTATATATATATATATATATATATATATATATATATATGCACAGGGCTTCACGGTGGCAGAGGGGTTAGTGCGTCTGCCTCACAATACGAAGGTCCTGCAGTCCTGGGTTCAAATCCAGGCTCGGGATCTTTCTGTGTGGAGTTTGTATGTTCTCCCCGTGAATGCGTGGGTTCCCTCCGGGTACTCCGGCTTCCTCCCACTTCCAAAAACATGCACCTGGGGATAGGTTGATTGGCAACACTAAATTGGCCCTAGTGTGTGAATGTGAGTGTGAATGTTGTCTGTCTATCTGTGTTGGCCCTGCGATGAGGTGGCGACTTGTCCAGGGTGTACCATGCCTTCCGCCCGATTGTAGCTGAGATAGGCACCAGCGCCCCCCGCGACCCCAAAAGGGAATAAGCGGTAGAAAATGGATGGATGGATATATATGCACATAAGAAATTCTGTGTGTGTGGTCCCGATACCAATAATTTAGTACCGGTACGAAGATGTATATCGATACTATTCCAAATAAAGGGAACTACGAAAAATGTCAATATTGGCTTTATATTAAAACAGAAAATCTTACACTACATTAAACACTCAGAGTCAAAAATATTTTACAAGGTTAAAATATAAATTAAAAAGCATTAAACACATTGGGCTTTTCTTGTTTCACTCAAAGAATAATTGACAATATTCCATATTACATAAAGTCTGCCATACTTATGGATTGGATTAGAATAGAAGAGAAAGTTTTACTAACATTTATATAATTTTTTTTTCATGATTTATGGTTTCCACTCCTGGTCTGTGCCTTAAGAAAAATACAATTATTAAGTACTAAAAACAAAACCTATGGATATACTTATACACATATAAGCAATGTAGTTGGGTAAAACATTTATTAAAGACAAATCACAAATTGTAGGAATTTCTTACATAATTTAAGTCAGTTCGCTTGCATTAGTTCACACTAATTGGGCGGTCTTAACTCAGTTGATATTTGCCATCAAGCCAAATAGCTCTGTGTGCATCTATGTATCACCTTTGCAGAACATGGGAGCTGGTTACTTTTGAAAGTAGTTTGTGTGTTTGAGAAAGACAACGTGTTGGCTGAGTGACGTCAGTTAGTAAGTGGGCGAGTAAAGAGAGAGAGAGGTAGCACGTGCACTGCGCAGTAGAGAGATGAACGGGTCCAGTTGTGGCCTGCAAAACTAATAATCAATAATCAATCAGATTGTCATGTATCAGCAACCTCGAATTCTGACTGGAAAGCTGAAAGGTGTTGCCCCAGACGAAAACATCGACCCTGAAGGTAATGTCTGCCCTATGCTCCTCGACTACAGTCTGCATGGGTTCCAAACAGCAGGAATGGTCTAACATTATTACCTGTCACTCTTTATAACTTCTCGTGCAGATCTGAATGCTTATTATTTAAATGTTAACCTAAGTCTGAAGCAGAGGTAGTTATACTAATCGGCACATTTGGCGAGGTGTGTTTTAAAGCAGCTGTTGTGAGAGTAGAGTATGTGTGTGTGTTCTCCTTTAAGCATAGCAGTATGTGGGGTGAGTTACTTGAGTAAATGAGTGGGCAAGTAAGGAGAGGTAGCTGTAGCATGTGCAGGAATGTTAATAGCATGGCTGTTTTCCGGTTGTGCCGTGTGGAAATTCTAAATGAAGTGACCAAGTTGTAACTAATCGACGGCCACATCACTCCGACCAAAGAGCGTAGCTTTACACTGACCTTGTTTTGTAACCTCCGACAAAACATCTGCCCACCGTCGATGTTTTGTCGGGGGTTACAAAACTAATCGTCGACTCCCGGACCACGTCTGGGAGCCGACAAGCTGGAAAGGTGTAAAACAGCACTTGCAGCACGGCACCTCCCTGTTGAAAGCGTCATCTTTATCGTTTGTTTTGAAGTCCAAATACCTCCATATTGTGCTTCACACACCCTCTTTATTGACAGTAGAATTGTAGTTTTTTTGCCATTCTTCCTCTCCAAGATGTTATTGGCTGTATGTACATATATCTATGTTGTGTTTAGCCACAAAACAGAAGGTTTCGATACTTTTTAGACTCTACCCACGTTCTTTTGTTGAACAGTTAGAGATCTGGTCTTCTGGAGGTTTTCTCAAGGATTTATTCAAACCAGGTCACAGGTTTGTTAGAGCGTTAGTCTCACCCCCGCAGAAGTCTGTTGATTGCGTGTGTCAGCGGGTGCCTTAACTAGCAAGTCCGTACCAGAAGTGAGCCTGGATCAATAATACTTCACTCTTTTTATAGTCAAATAGCCACTGGGTCGGAGGGTTCATGGCTTCCCCAGGGTGGGATGAGCCAAAAGGAAAAAGAAGCTGAAGATGTCCAACCAACATGATTCTTGAGTTTAGCTATTGATTAATGGCAGGAATTTTGTGTCAAAATAATGTGTAAGTAATTAAAATGACAGGATGTGTAGATAACTAAAATAATGTTTATAATATAAAATTGTTCATATCTGCGGCTAGTTCCTTCTTTACCTTTTTGCAGTAATTAAAGGGGAACTGGACTTTTTGGGGAATTTTGCCCATCGTTCACAATCATTATGAGAGACAAGTACACCTTTTTTTGGGGAGATCATAAAGATGGTTAAAAAAAAAACCCTGCCAAAATACAGCTAATAGGAGTCACTGTTGTAGCCTTGAAAAACATCTAAAACAACTTCAAAAACCTCCATCAATGTTTTATATGCACACTGCAAGTATGTATATAATGTAGTAACAGACACCTTTATAGCAATATGTATTATGTACACACTAAGTATATATATGTATATATATATATATATATATATATATATATATATATATATATATATATATATATATATATATATATATATATATATATATATATATATTAGGGTTGTGGGAAAAAATCAATTCGAATACGAATTGAATTGTTTACGTTGTGCGATTCAGAATCGATTCTCATTTTTAAAAAATCGATTTTTTTGATGATTTTTTTCAATTTTTTTTTTTTAATCAATCCAAAAAAACACTACACAGCAATACCATAACAATGGAATCCAATTCCAAAACCAAACCTGACCCAGCAACACTCAGAACTGCAATAAACAGAGCAATTGAGAGGAGACACAAACACGACACAGAACAAACCAAAAGTAGTGAAACAAAAATGAATATTATCAACAACAGTATCAATAATAGTTATAATTTCAGCATAGCAGTGATTACAAATCCCTCATTGACATTATCATTAGACATTTATAAAAATAAAAAAAAAGTGTCACAGTGGCTTACACTTGTATCGCATCTCATAAGCTTGACAACACAATGTGTCCAATATTTTCACAAAGATAAAATAAGTCATATTTTTGGTTCAATTAATAGTTAAAACAAATTTACCTTATTGCAATCAGTTGATAAAACATTGTCCTTTACAATTATAAAAGCTTTTTTTTTTTTAAATCTACTACTCTGCTAGCTTGTCAGTAGACTGGGGTGGATCCTGTTGAAATCCTATGTATTGAATGAATACTGAATCGCTTTGAATCGGAAAAATATCGTTTTTGAATCGAGAATCGAATCGAATCGAAAAAAATCGATATATTATCGAATCGTGACCCCAAGAATCGATATTGAATCGAATCGTGGTACACCCAAAGATTCAGAGCCCTACTATATATATATATATATATATCATTTAACAGACATGTTCATAACAATATGGAATATGTTCAATATTTACCAAATTTGGTCATTTTATGCGTTAGCAGAACTTCTTTCCTTAGCACATTTATTTCCATTTCCTTAGCAGCGCACTTCCGACAACAAATGTGTTTCCCCACTTTCTGAAACACACGCGTGTATGTTTTCTAATCATGTCAGACTTGATAACAAACAACAGTGACTACTATTTTTGGACAAATAAGGATTCACAACCTTATCTTATAACTGCTGGTTATAGAGGTGAGCACGAACAGAGGGTGCAACGTTGGAGCAAACGGAAGCCGAGTGAGTGAGGTCGGCGTGACTTGCGAGTATAAATGTGAATCTTGGAGGCAAGCTATGCGGACATTATTGGGGTGCTTAAACTTAAAAAAACGTCCCCGGCCAGCTTGACCAAACACACAGCTGCCCATCGAGTGATTCACTATTATATTAATCACGATACATGCCGAACATACACTGAATACACAGCCGAGATAGCTGTGTACAAACAAAACGTCTTACCCTAGCTAGCTTACGCCTAATGCCGTAGCATGCCATCCCAAGACGATGTGTTACTACACTAGATAAACAGTTCCTCAATGTTCGCGCATACAAAAACAATGTCGCTACATTTTGGTTATTATACAGGTTACAGAATGTAAATGAAGTATTGTTGGCAGTTTTTAAATGCATTTTTAAAGTGACTCAGAGGCAGAATGGATGGATTCCCATTAGCTGCATTGCTAACCATCAAGAAAGAGCCGATTTATATAAATTAGAATGCAAAAAAAACAGCTTTTGTCTTTTTGTTTCATTGCCTTGCCAGCAACTTAAGGTTCCAGGTACGATCGCCGATTCCGTCATCATAGTCACTGTCATTGTGTCCTTGGGCGAGATACTTTACCCTCCTGCTCCCAGAGCCGCCCACATTGGTTTAAATGGAACTTAGATAATGGGTTTCACTTTGTAAAGCGCTTTGAGTCTCTGGAGAAAAGCGCTATATAAATATAATTTAGTTTACTTCACAATATTCAAACAACTAGACTAGCAGAGCACCAGGACCGCCCCATCCTAAATGCAGAACACACGCGTAAGGCCCTGCGATTTGTGGTGAACCCGTTTTGCGTGAAGAAGTACACGTGAAAGGAGGGGCGCCTCCAAATATAAAATTCTGTTTAGGGCCCCAATTTAGCCCGGGGCGGCAGAGCGCTCTTGTCATATAGAGGATATTTGACCATCAGTAGGCCTTTAATGCAACAATAATTTCTGATGAGTCAATATACTTTATTTACAGTGTATGCAAGACACCGAAAACAGTTTCTTGTCTAAAAGTTGTTGTTCTTTCAACAAAACAGGCGACTTAAATCAACCGTTGGCGAAAGCGGAGAAACACCAGACTGGCCCTACTATAAAGCTATCGAGAAGATCCTAAGCAAGTCCATGGAAAATGGCAGAGGAGTGGAGTTCCAGGCTGGAGCTTTCGCCCAGGCAGCAGACAAACCTTTGACCAAGCCGGAGGACACCGTGCTGGGATACTTACCAGAGTACACGGGCTCCTCGGACGAAATGGAGATAAAGCAAGAGGTGGACTCGCTTAGCTCGGATAGCGAACACACACAAGGCTCCAGGTAAACCACAAGGGACAACAGTTGGAAATACAGTACATGTTTTTTACTGCATAGCGACAATACCCACATGTATTTTTCAGAATTTTTGCTGGCTCAAATAAGTTAAAAAGTTAAAGTACCAATGATTGTCACACACTAGATGTGGTTAAATTATTCTCTGCATTTGACCCATCAACCTTGATCACACCCTGGGAGGTGAGGGTAGCAGTGAGCAGCAGCGGTGGCCGTGCCCGAGAATAATTTTTGTTGATTTAACCCCCAATTCCAACCCTTGACGCTGAGTGCCAAGCAGGGAGGTAATAGGTCCCATTTTTATAGTCTTTGGTATGACTCGGTTTGAACTCACAACCTACCGATCTCATGGCAAACACTCCAACCACAAGGCCACTGAGTAGGTTATTAGGTTATTAATTGAGGCAAAGGTGGTAAAATCCTGACCATGCGCCAGAATTTTAACGCCAAAAAATTGTAGATTTTCCATTTACAATTTACATATGCTTTAAAGAACACCGTAAAATTTATTGTAATTGTTATTAATTTGGTGGGTTCTTTGCTGTAAAATCATAAGTGAAGCAGATGTTTAAGTATTTATTTTTATTTAGACAAAGAATGATTGGAAAGTATTATAATATACTGTAATATTTGTTGAAATAATGGATACTATTTAAAGATTAAAAGGCATGCGATTTCAAGCAGTACATGTAATTTTTCTGTCAAAATGAAAACAATTCATTACATTTAGTGAGAAAATATTAAGTACTTTATTGAGATATATCTCCAGGTGTTTTGCCAGATCTGGCCCCCGGGCCTTGAGTTTGACAATTGTGGCCTAAGCGCTTGCATAAGAGAATGATGAGCTCCTGGCTTGTGTGGAGGGGCCACTTTTGCTTGAGACACTCATAAATGATTTTGAAGCAGCCTTCAAGCGCTCTGTGGACAAAAATGTCCACACGTCACCACAATGAATTATTACATTTTAACTACCTGTTAATTTCTCTGCTTTGTTTCACCTGGACTCTTGAATTTCTTCGCTTTTTAAAGTAGTGGCTAATTTTGCCTGCCATATCTGCAACACTGAAAACAAAAACGTTACTCTGACAAGGAGGAAACTTTTTTTTAAATAAACACGACATGCTTCTAATGCTTTTATTGGGGTAACTCATTTTACTTGATTTTCCGTCATGAAACTCTACCGGAGCCTATGCAAACTTCTAATAAATTATTTAATAAATACTCCAGTATACTTATTCAGAAAAGGTTGGAAACGAAGCTAACACTACTAGCTGTGTTCACTAACCATTGACAAAATGTTCACAGCACAGTCCGGAGTGTTCTGTAGGAGTCCAGTGATTCCTCCGTAGCATGCTCTATATGGCAGAAATCCACTTGTTAGGGCGGTCAACGTTAATAGCGGGAAAAAACAGGATCCGATCTGTTTCTTCTTCGGTAGTTGCTTCAGGTCTTTCTAGTGCACTGCTGTCGATATAGCGCCTCTAAAGTGGCGCAACGCTGCAACTGCAATTAAAATAGGTAGCTGCCGCAGAGGGACATCAATAGCTCAATCAACACAACCGGAGCTTTACGCTGTGTTGAGCGATATCAATGGGGACGGCACAAAATTAACTGGAGGAGGCCGCCATGCGATTTTGAATGCAGGAAAAACCCTGTTTTTGTTTTAGTACTTAGACACAAAACAAAAGTGTTTTAAATAGAAAAGAAACACAACTTTAATTTGGCCTAAAACCTTCCAAATTGCCACAAAATTTAAGTGTATCTAAAATATTGGGAGATACATGTTTTTCACTGGATACCGACAATGCAGCTATAAAGCCAAATACCAGATCCACATTTTGAGTTTTTGTTTTTTTTACCTGCAAAGCAAATGGTCAACATTCAAATATACATGTTTTTTTTTATTTAAGAACGTACAACATAATTTATATCGACTCCACTTGTGAGTACTCTGCTGCACTGGAGACACTGTAGGTTTCTACTTTCAGCAACTCCACGTTCTGTAGCTCTCAGCAGCAAATATGCAAGGCCTTTTTTTACTGGATGATGCAGCAAGCTGCAGGCAATTTCACACAGAGCTTGGACAGGAAGTATGACACAAATATGATAAATACGCTTGATTTTCAGAATAAAACGCTCCATGTTTAATAGGAAAGCACAAACATAAGGGGGACAAAGACAAATACAGGCATGTATTCTCTTCTCCAGGTGGATATTCTGACTGTTTGGTAACAGTAACAGCACGTAACAATTGTCCAGGCAAATGTGTGCGTTTTTGCTGCGAGAACTTGCTGGTGACGTCTGTCTTGCTAAAAGGGTGGCTGCTAAAACAAGGTTTTCAACGCTACTTTTCTCAGCAGGGGACATTTTGAATATGGCCATTCAAAGGCCGCTTACACAGGTTTGATTATACTGTATTTTCCGGACTATAAGGCGCACTTAAAAATATTTATTTTTTCTCAAAACTCGACAGTACTCCTTGTAATAAAGTACTATCTATCTATTTATCTAACATGGTGCGCCTAATGTACGTAATAATTCTGGTGTTGTTTACCGACCTCAAAGCAATTTTATTTGGTACATGGTGTAATGATTAGTGTGATCAGTCACACATAAGATACTGCACTATGATGGCAATATGACTCAAGTAAACAACACCAACTTTATATGTTCCATTGAAAATATAGAACATCACACACGTCTCTCAAAAATCTATCAAAATGTTTCAGTACGACTTTGGTAAGCTATGAAGCCGTGCTACTTGATGGATTGTCTGCGCATTACACACACAAGTATTATTATGGTGTGTGTGTATAAGGCAAGACATATTATCTGCCGTTTTGTTTTGCAATATTAAGCAAAAGCAACTTTTCTTACCTCCTGGTACCTGCTGATCTGTATTTGGGACCTGCATAAATCCTGAACAATTGTGCGCATCCGCTTTTGTAGTCCGTGTCGACACCGTAGTTGATAAGCTTCTTCTTTTTCTTGTTATGTGGGATTCATCTTCCGCTGTTGCCATTTCTAATATAAAGTACTGTAAAGTTCTTACTTATATCTGTCAGTAAACTCGACATGAAAGCGCTAAAACATACCGGTGTAGTGAGTTTACATTATTCACCCACAACTTTAGTCATTAGAGAGTTCCAGTCGGACGTTTTTTTACGACACACATTTCCAGCGGATGAGGGGATGTTGTTCCGTTATTGATTTAATTAAAGTCTGAATGTCATTAAAACAGTTAGCTCCATCTTTTGATACTTCTTCCATTCCCGTCCTACACCGCTAGATCAAAGATGACGGGGAGGAGACGCTGCCGCCCACAAAAAGCGCATCCTGAAACGATTTGAAGATAATCTGTAAAACATAGTCTATGCAATATTTTGACCAAAGAACCACCATTAGATTTTATGTAAACCACAAGGAAGTGTTTTCAATTCAGAAAAAAATAATATGACCCCTTTAATGCGCCCTATATTTTAGTGCGCCTTATTTTAAAAACGATCGAAAATAGACCATTCATCGGCAAGGCCCCTTATAATTCGGTGCGCCCTATCGTGCGGAAAATATGGTACTTACACAGAAAACAAAAGGGTTTTAAATAGAGAAAAAAAACAACTTCAAGTTTGTCCTTAAACTTTCCAGATTAGGCTTTTTATTGCCACGAAATTGAAGTGTATCTAAAAAATTTGGAGATACATGTTTTTTTTTTACTGGACAATGCAGATATAAAGCCGAATACCAGGATCCACATTTCGAGTTTTTGTTGTTTTTACCTGCAAAGCACATCGACCAACATTCAACATACATGTTTTTATTTAAGAAAGTACAAAATAAATTATATCGGCTACACTTGTGAGTACTCTGCTGCGGAGGTTTCTACTTTAGTCATTAGTCAACTTCCAGCATCTCCATGTTCCAGAGCTCTCAGCAGCAAATACTTCTGTGTTCACTGGATGATGCAGCAAAGCCGCAGGCAATTTCACACAGAGCTTGGACAGGAAGTATGACACAAATATTATAAATACACTTGATTGTCAGAATAAAACGCTGTGTGTTTAATAGGAAAGCACAAAAACAGGGGGACAAAGACAAATACAGGCATGCATTCTCTTCTGCAGGTGGATATCCTGCCTGTTTTGTGTTGAATTTATAGCACCTAACAATTGTCCAGGCGAATGTGCGCATTTTTGCTGCGGGAACTTGCTGGCGACGTCAATCTTGCTAAACGGGTGGCTGCTAAAACAAGATTTTTAACACTACTTTTCTCAGCGGGGGACATTTGGATTATGGCCATTTGAAGGCCACTGACACAAGTTTAATTGTATATCAAAATTGAGCAATTTTGAAACCCGCAAACCGTGCCTGTCATTTGGAGGATCTTTGCTTAGCATGTTTTCAGAAGGTACATACAACATACCGCGTGCAATATTTGGTCTGATATCCTGTTCTTTGTTTTCTTTTTATCTCCAGTTCCCGTCCAGTCTCAGCGAGGAGAAACAAACCTAAAAGTTACATGACCATGAAGCGAAAGAAGCTACAGCTAATGCGAGCCATGCTGCAGCAACAAAAACGCTCCAACCAAGCCATCGAGGAGACCTGCAGGGAGGTCCGGCGGGCTTTACACCAACAGAACCTGGTCCAGGTCCAGTGTATGCAGCTACAGGAACGTATGATGAACCTTCTGGAAAAAATGATTCTGCCGTCCTCTTCTTCCATAGCGACCCCGTTGAGGGGCGCCAAAGAGCTAGGAAAGCTATGAAATTAATTTTTCATTGGAGTTTTGCATTTTCTGTAAATATAGTGTCGAAATGTAAAAAAAAATGTAAGTACTTGACGTAAAAACGGTGACGATCGTTTGCATTGCTGCCAAATTAAACCAAATAGTTTGACATGCTTGTGTAACTTGTATTTTTTTCCTTCCTTAAGGAGCTTCATTAGATCACCAATGTATTGATTTTATTTTCGATCTGACTATGTCTCCCGGCTGGCCTGGGAACGCCTCGGGATCCCCCGGGAAGAGCTAGACGAAGTGGCTGGGGAGAGGGAAGTCTGGGTTTCCCTGCTTAGGCTGTTGCCCCCGCGACCCGACCTCGGATAAGCGGAAGATGATGGATGGATGGATGGATCTTTACAATGCATGCACCTGGGGATAGGTTGATTGGCAACACTAAATTGGCCCTAGTGTGTGAATGTGAGTGTGAATGTTGTCTGTCTATCTGTGTTGGCCCTGTGATGAGGTGGCGACTTGTCCAGGGTGTACCCTGCCTTCCGCCCGATTGTAGCTGAGATAGGCGCCAGCGCCCCCCGCGACCCCGAAAGGGAATAAGCGGTAGAAAATGGATGGATGGATGGATACAATGCATTGCATTTTGCAATTTGTTTTCTTCAGTTTTCAGCATTAAGATGCACACATGAAATGAACACTTTTTGCATGGCTTTATAAATTACTTGGTTTGTTTTAAAGCCTTTACATTGTTTTTAAACAAAACACTACTTAAGGGAAAGTAATTTAGCCCTTATTAGGTGGTGTTTTAGTGCTCTTATTTTTGAAAATCCATCCATCCATCCATTTTCTACCGTTTGTCCCTTTTGGGGAAATGTTTTGAAAATTTACTGTCAGTAAATTTATTTATTGCTTTCAAGTACTAATCAATTGCAAGTTTTAGCATTTAGATAATTTAATCGATTAATTTATTGCTTTGTGTTCGGGTAATTCTTTGCCTACAATACACTGTCTTGAGCAACTTTGTTTTTCATTTGTCTTTGGTGTGTTTTTACAAAATTGTAAGTCCACAATTTTCAGCATTAAGAGACTATATCAGGAGACACTGTTTAATTATTTCACAATAAGTGGTGTGTGAAGTTATCCTTATTTTTTACTTGGTTTTCTTTCAAATACATACTAATCTTTGTATTTTTAAGTGATTTGTGTCCCTTAAGAAACATCACATTAAGTAAATTAATTTCAGTTTAGTGTCGGTTCTTGCTATAATTTTCACTTGAAGTTTTGATACACATTACTTTTGAGTAAATTCTTTGTGCAATAAGCTAATGCTACTTTTATTGCTACGATACCGCTAAGTCACAATGACTACTGAGGATATTTTGAAAGACTAAAATGACAGGAATAATGTTTCCATAAAATCATATTGTTTTTAGGTACTATGTTTTTCATCCATCCACCCATTTTCTACCGATTATTCCACTTAATCGCGGGGGGCGCTGGCACCCATCCCAGCCACAATCGGGCGGAGGGTGGGGCACACCATGGACAAGTCGCCAACTCCTCGCAGGGCCTACACAGATAGACAGACAACATTCACACTCACATTCACACACTAGGGCCAATTTAGTGTTGCCAATCAATCTATCCCCAGGTGCATGTCTTTGGAAGTGGGAGGAAGCCGGAGTAACCCGAGGGAACCCACGCAGTCATGGGGAGAACACGCAAACTCCACACAGAAAGATCCCGAGCCCGGGACTGAACCCAGGACTACTCAGGACCTTCGTATTGTGAGGCAGACGCACTAACCCCTGATCCTCCACTGTGCTGTCCCTAATACGGTTTTATTTTCATAAAATTGGAACATTGTCAATTTACTTCTTTTGTGGTATTTATTTACCGTCTTGCAAGAAAAAAAAAAACAGTCAAATGCACCACAAAGTATCGAATGTTAGGAGAATCATTTTGAAGAAAAAAAATATACCATCCTAGAAAAAATAAGTTGTAAATGTTTGACTTTTTAACGTAACGTGAAGACTTTATTCTTGTAAAATTGCAACATTACGACTTTCCATCCATATATCTTCTGCTTATCTGAAATTGGGCCGCGGGGCAGCAGCCTAAGCCACTTCCTTTAGCTCCTCCCAGGGGATCCCGAGGTGTTCCCAGGCCAGCCGGGAGACAGTCCCTCCAATGTGTCTTGGGTCTTCCCCGTGGCCTCCTACCGGTCAGACGTGCCCTAAACAGGCGTCGGCGTGGCATCCTGAACAGATGCTTGAACCAACTCATTTCGGCCGTAACCCAAAGCTCATGACTTCCTTCGCTTAAAATTACTACTTTATTCCTGCAAAATATATTTTGTAATATTACAACTTTATACTCACACAGTTGTGTATTTGTTCATTTAAACTTTATTATTTAAAAAAAATTTTCTTCATTCAATATTCAGATTTTTTTCCCCCCCGTACAACGACAACTTTATGCTCACAACAACGTTATCTTTTTTATGATTCCTGTGCTCGGATGGCACATATGTTGCTCCAAAACCTGTATTTACCCTTCAGCATTAACGGTGGAGGAGGGGTTAGTGCATCTGCCTCCCGATACGAAGGTCCTGAGTAGTCCTGAATTCAATCCCGGGCTCGGGATCTTTCTGTGTGGAGTTTGCATGTTCTCTCCATGACTGCGTGGGTTCCCTCCAGGTACTCCGGCTTCCTCCCACCTCCAAAAACATGCACCTGGGGATAAGTTTATTGGCAACACTCTGGTGTGTGAATGTGAGTGTGAATGTTGTCTGTCCCTCTGTGTTGGCCCTACGATGAGGTGGCGACTTGTCCAGAGTGTACGCGGCCTTCCGCCTGAATGCGGGATACACCCTGAGATAAGCTCCAGCAACC
Organism: Nerophis ophidion; assembly: GCF_033978795.1. Taxonomy (NCBI): domain Eukaryota; kingdom Metazoa; phylum Chordata; class Actinopteri; order Syngnathiformes; family Syngnathidae; genus Nerophis; species Nerophis ophidion. The sequence goes on from NC_084620.1 coordinate 42,572,755, forward strand.
CCAAAAAGTGACAGGCAGTAGAAAATGAATGGATGGGCATTAATGGTGCCTTCATAGATGTGTAAGTTACCCATGCCTTGAGCACTAATACACCCACATACCATCACAGATGCTGGCTTTGGAATTTTGCACCTATAACAGTCCGGATGGTTCTTTTCCTCTTTTTTCTGGAGGACACAACGTCCACAGATTCCAAAAACAATTTGAAATGTGGACTCGTCAGACCACAGAACACTTTTCCACTTTGCAACAGTCCATCTTAGATGAGCTCGGGCCAAGTGAAGCCAGCGGCGTTTCTGGGTGTTGTTGATAAATGGCTCTCGCTTTGCATAGTAGAATTTTAACTCGCACTAGCAGATGTAGTGACGAAATGTTCTTAGCCCATGTGGTGATATCCTTTACACACTAAAGTCTCTTTTTGATGCAGTACCGCCTGAGGGATCGAAAGTCCGTAATATCATCGCCTACTTGCAGTGATTTCTCCAGATTCTCTAAACTTTTGATGATTTTACGGACTGTAAATGGTGTACTCCTTAAATTCCTTGCAATAGCTCGTTGAGAAATGTTCTTAAACTGTTTGACAATTTGCACACGCATTTGTTCACAAAGTGGTGACCCTCGCCCCATTCTTGTTTGTGAATGATTGAGCATTTCATGGAAGCTGCTTTTATACCCAATCATGGCAGCCACCTGTTCCCAATAGCCTGTTCACCTGTGGGATATTACAAATAAGGGTTCCTCATCTCTGTCATTTTTTAAAACATTCTGCAGGCATAAAATTCCAAATTAGCTAATATTTGCAAGTTTTCCAGTTTGAACATTAAATATGTTGTCTTTGCAGTCTATTCAATTGAATATAAGTTGAAAAGGGTTTGCAGATCATTGTATTCTGTTTTTATTTAAGATTAACACAATCTGCCAACTTCACCAGTTTTGGGGTTCGTAATGACATAATTTCTTAGTACAAAACTACATCATTGTAGTAAAATGATAATTTCGTGTCATAATATTGAATCATACGTTATTGTTGCACAATTACAATGCTTTCTTACAGAGGGTCAAATTAGAGAGAATGAAATGGCAGCAATTCATGATTTGATTTTATTCGTCAAACTCAACCATCAAAGTCAATGAGCGGATCCTAACACATGATTGGTTACCCTTACTCAGCACATCCACTTTTCTGTGGAACCCTTCTACCAAAGAAGCAGAGTAGTACTGTTTGGAATCTTTATATGAGAGCAGGCACGTGCACAGACATTTTGGGGTTCAGGTGCTATAGCCACAAAAAAGGGCACCCATCCACAAAATGATTCATCAGATTATCCATCCATCCATTTTTCACTGCTTGTCGTTTTTGCGGTTGCGAGGGGGGGTGCTGGAGCCTATCCCAGCTGCATTTAGGCAAAAGGTAGTGGACATGTCGACCACCTCTTTATTATCATTATGAATATCATAAAAGTCATCACAGGATGTTTTCAATGCATTGCATATTTTAGTTAATGCAACCGTTGAAATCAAATCATTAAATTGAATGAATAATTGCATAACAGCCAAAACCAGACAATCCTGACCATGGCTGTGAATGAGAAATATGAGAGCGCTGGGCTAAAAGAGTCAAAAGTCTGAGCTGTTAACTCAATGTCTGGCCAGACTTAAGGAATCAGGGAGTGAGATTTGCCAACATACACTTCCACGGCCACACCAGCTGGCCTACGTTGCATGTTTTTTTAATCATTTGGTAAAGGAGATAATTTGTTGCTGTTTTGCATGATAATTGAGAGTGACCTACAGATTTTCTGAAAAGCTGACGACACATAATTTATTTTTTTTGCTCTCTTTTGCAATATTGAAGCATAAACGGCATCACAGTACACCAAAATGTGGCTTCTTCACTGCACAATGAATTGATTTATATATTTTTTTAAACTACAGCCTATTGTTAGTCAAAAACATGCATATTTAAGCAAATTGTAAACTTCTGGCCTAAATTAGGCATTTTCAAGCATACAGTACATATAACAAGAAGTACTGTATTGCACAGCAGATCATCATTGAGCAACGTGCAGTATTACCACATGTTAGTGGTTGTGTTTAAGAACAGTGTTTGTGAGTTTTTATTACTGAGCAGGGTCTTATATGTATTAGAGGAGAGTAGCCTACAGTGTATCCAGAGAGTATTCACTTCACTTTTTCCACATGTTGTCATGTTACAGCCTTTTTCCAAAATGAAATTAAAAAAATTTTGTCCTCAAAATTCTACACACTACATTGACAATGTGATTTTTTTTTTTTTTTTTCATTTAGCAAATTAGTAAAAAAATAAATAAAATACATGTATATATGTTTTCACAGCCTATGCTTAATACTTTGTTGATGGATCTTTGGCAGCAATTACAGCCTCAAGTATTTTTGTGCCACAAACTTTGCACACCTATCTTTGGGCAGATTCCTCCTTGCTCAATTCCTTTTTGCAGCACCTTTCACGCTCCATCAGGTTGGATAAAAATCAGTGTTTTTCATCCAGAATGTCTCTGTGCATTGCTGCATTTGTCTTTCCCTCTATCCTGATTAGTCTCCCAGTTCCTGCCACTGAAAAACAGCCCAACAGCATGATGCTGCCACTATCATGCTTCACTGTCGAGATGGTATTGGCGTGGTGATGAACGGTGCCTGGTTTCCCCCAAACATAACGCCTGGCATTCACGCCAAAGAGATCAATCAGTCTCATCAGACCAGATAATTTTGTTTCTCATGGTCTGAGAGTCTTTCAGGTGCATTTTGGAAAACATTTACTGAGAATTGGCTTCCGTCTGGCCACTCTACCATTCAGGCCTGATTGGTGGATTGTTGAATGTTTTAGCTCTGACAGAGTGACCATCGGGTTCATGGTCACCTCCCTGAATAGACTAAGATGGATGCAGCAATGTAGAGAGATAACCTGCATGAAAACCAACACTTCTCATCCAACTTGATGGAGCTTGAGAGGTGCTGTAAAGAGGAATGAGAGAAAGTGCCCAAAGATAGGTGTGTATTCAACAACAATTGAGGCTGTAATATCTGCCAAAGGTGCATCAACAAAGTATTGAAGAAAGGGTCTGAATACTTATGTACAAGGTTTAAAAAAAAATATATATATTTTTTAATTTGCAAAATACATTTAAAAAAATCATGGGATATTTGTCTGCACAATCTTGATGACAAAAATATATTTTTTTGGCCATCGTGGGATAAGGCTGTAACATAATAAAATGGGGGAAAAGTGAAGCGCTAGGAATACTTTCACTGAGTACCTATTAATATTTTTTTGTATTATTGTTATTTATACTGGGTAAAACAAGTGTAAATGTGACTATAGGTGATAATATTTCAATGCCTCTAATAATCTTTAAAACTATATTGAGAAAGTCATGAACAGGTTTTCTTTTTAGGGAATTCCTTCTTTGCTGAAATTTACCGCCGAGCAGGTCGGGGAAAAATTCTCAAGAACTCAAATAAATGCCCTGTGATATTTCAAAACGTACTTGGGGAGGATTAATTACTGAGAAAGTATTGGGGACAAGTGGTAGAAAATGGATGTATGGATGGGTATTTTTAATTTTTAAATGAATAAAAAAGGGCTTTCGCAGCAAAAGGGCATGTGCTTGAGCACTACTTAGGGTCTATTTGTGCATGTGCTTGTCTGAATGTGCGGAAATTATTCTAACAACTTCGCCAAATTCCTCTACTTAAGGTGATGCCCTATACATTGTGTGGGTTACAAATGTAATGTTTTTTTGTTCGTGTATTACTTTTGTAGCTGCATAAATTGTGCTGCTGATGTGCATGGCAGCTGATTGTATCAGCTCTGTGCTCTTTCAATGTATTTTATGTCCTTTGTTTTCTTTGATGTTTCCCTCTTGTTTTCATGTGTTTCTTTACCTTGTTTTTGTGGACTTTTTCTATCTGCAAAGGAAACCACATACTTTCCCCATTGCGGTACTAATACAGTATATCCTATTCTAAATTGTGAAATATTAAATAATAATTAAAATAATTGATTAAATATTGAAATAATTGATCAAATTATTGTTAAATAATTATGTAAATTGTTATATGCATATATTTTGTATGTCTCTATTTCCAAATATAATTAATTAATGACAATTTAAGTGCATATCTGCGATGAGGTGGCGATTTGTCCAAGGTGTACACCGCCTTCCACCCTAATGTAGCTGAAATAGGCACTAGCGCCCCCTGTGACCCCAAAGGGAATAAGCGGTAGAAAATGGATGGATTAAGTGATTATTTAAATATTTATTTATTTAACCCTCCATACATCCCCAATAAAATTGTGATTTTATGCTAGTAAAACACATTATTTTGGGGGTAATCCCCTCTTTATTTTTTTGTGACATTTCCTCTTTTTTTCTTGAAATTACGTATTGGTTTGTTTCGGCGTGATTTGCGCTCTTCAAAATATGCCAACTTGAATCAATTAATTTAGCATTCGTCTTATCAAGTAAAGTTTTTGTAGCATTTCAGCCTCTAAAGTTGGTTTATCCCAAATATTTTCAGCCCTTAAAATAGATTAGTGAATTCAAAAGCTTTGATACAGCAAGAGCTTTGTTATGTTGGTGTCGCCTTTCATTTTATATAATTTCTGTTCACAAGTTTCTAATGCGCGTTTTATTCAAAATACGCCGAATAAAATAATTTTTTTAGCATTCGTCTTATTAATTATTATTATTATTTTTGTTTTATCATTTCAGCCTTTACAGTTGGTTAAGCCAAAAATATTTTCAGCCTTTAAAATAAATTAGTTAATTGAAAAGCTTTAATACATCAAGAGCTTTGTTATGTGGGTGTTACCTTTCATTTTTAGATAATTTCTGTCCAAAAGTTTCTGTTGAGCATTATTTTCGACGGATTGACATGCAGACGTCACGTGATTTTCGGGAGTCAATGATTCATTGAGGAGCCGTTGGAGCACTTTGACCAGGAAATAGTATTTGTTTACACTTTACAGGACATACTTTGTGTACTATTTGAATAACAAAACAAAACATAAGAATAAACAATTTGATAGGCTCAAGAAACAATTAAAAAAACGGCGCAATAGTTGTATTATTTATGTTATGATTTGATTTTTTTTAAAATATAAAAATAAACACTATAAGTAATTCCAGTTCACTGAACGGATCCATCCTTGTATGTTGTGTTATGCTCTTTAAAACGTTTTTTTTATTTTTAAAAAGGCTTTATTAGGTTTGTATTTTACTGCACTTGGGGGGAAAAAGACTTCCGGGTTGTCAGCCAATAAGTTAGCTCTGTTTGTTTTTTGAACGGTGTGGAGTCACGTGACACCGATACGTTACACTGCCATGGTTACAGTGAAAGACGCTTTGTTCAAACCGCACTGTGCGCGAGCTGCGTGTCGGAGCAAAAATTACGGCTTGTTTGGATGTTTTGTTTGGAATAATCTCGACTAATGGCGTCAAAATGTCTATTTTAATGCAGTTACTGTTAAGCGACGTGGGTGTTCGTCTTTTGACGTCTTCGGCACCGGGAAAGGTAAAGTTGAACGTTCGTTATTAACATTAGTTGGTTTCAAGATAGCGAGCTGATAAACTGTCACGTTACCAAGCTAGAAGTACTTTGGGGTAAGTTGTTATGCTGAAGTTATCTTCCCGATGGTTTGAGTGTTGCAAGAAAGAAAAAAAAAAGAAAATTTCAGCTTTTCAGTCAAGCAAAAAGTCTACTTAAAGTGTTATGTGTTTGAGGGGGTGAGGAAGGGGGTAGCCAGCTGGCACTGTGATTTGGGGAGCGTGGGGGTGGGTGGTGTAACATAAAAAGCCTTCTGTGTCTATCCTTGACATAGAATTTCCTCAAGTAAGATGGATATTTGGTTTGTTTTAAATACGTGTATGGGGTTAAATATTTATTTGGGACTGTATATTTTAGTAATTAGTTTATTATTTTTCATTTGGTGTATTATTTAGTTTGGATCTTCTTTGTGACTTTATGAAGGCCCTTGACGCCCTTGTGATTTAGGGCTATATAAACACAATTTGATTTAATATTGTTATTAGGCTCAAGTAGTTTTTCCACAATAGAAAATTGTGAAATAATACATTCCAAGGTCAAACTGTCACATGCAGTGTTTGAAATATTACTCCTGATTTCCACTAGATACATAACGGCAGCGGAATGTTACTGCCATGGCGGCAGGCTCTTTTAATTTTGATTAAAGTCAATGTGTTAGTTTCCAATGCCTGTAGAAAAGCACCACCACCACACCCCAGCTCTTTATATATGCTGGTGGTTCATTTGAACTAAAATCTGCTTGTGTTGGACAGGAAGTCATGCACAAACACAACATAAATTAAGTGGTTTATAGAATAGAATAGAATGCCTTTTATTGTCAGTATACACAGGTATAATGAGATTAAAAGCAACTCCAGTATCAGTGCGACAGTCTACAAAATGTGCAAAACGGGGGAAGAAAAGACAAAGAAAAATATTGCAAAAGGATTTAAGGTGCACAGTCCAGTCCTGAGAACGATTTATGTTCAATGTGTTGTTTACAGGAAATATATATTATACTATATACATATATATACAGAGGTATACAGATTGTGGGTGGAAAGTAAAAATTGCCCACAGAGAGTTGCTAAATGATAAAGTCAGTGCCTATGAGAGTTCACCGTGGTTATGGCTCTAGGGTTATCTGTGATGGCCCTTCGATGAGTTGCCGACTTGTCCTCCCCGAATGCAGCTGAGATAGGCTCAAGCACCCCCGCAACCCTGAAAGGGACAAGCGGTAGAAGATGGAAGGATTTTCAGAATAAAATACTCAGTTTTCAAGGCGGATTGTATTTCACACTACACAAAGTCAACTTGTTAAAGTTTTTTTTAGATAAAGGTCAATCTAGAGGGCTAAAATTAAAGAATCATGTAACAGCATGTCCCAGTCAGCGGTCAATCTAGAGGGCTAAAATTAAAGAATCATGTAACAGGCATGTCCCAGTCAGCTATATGGGGGCAGCAGGGCTTGTGTAAAATCCCAGCTGATATGAGGGCCGGGGAACCAGGAGAGTGGTTAGCGATAGTTGAATAACGTGTCAGTGTGTGTGTGTGTGTGTGCAAATCTCGACATGGATGATGTTCCTGCTGTGTTGTTGTTTGCTCCAAAAAATATAAAGTTGTTGTTCTGCAAAGTAAAACTGTTGTATTTTCCGTAAGTAAAGTCAGTACCGTCACAGACACCCGCCTGTAGATAGGTTTCCGATGACGTCGTCTGATGATGTCCGCTATCTTGTGTGTCAAAACTAAGCGAAGCGTGTATGCAAACAGTTTTAACCAAGCACGTTATTTTTGTGCAAAATGGTTCACACGTGCGTTGTGTGTGCTTGTAGAAATCACGCAAATTCAGGACAAGGAACCACAAACTACTACGATATTCCTAAGGTCATTGTAAAGCAGGGAAAATAAACTGAGCGACTGTCAATAGAAAGGCGCAACCTATGGCCGGCTAGAATCAATCGAGCTAGATTTACTCCCGATCCAGCAAAACAACACTATAAAGTTTGCTCTGATCATTTTGTAACAGGTAAAGTGCTTTGAATTATGTTGTGTTCCTTGTCGATGATAAAGGCTGTTATGCTTATATATATGCTTATATAAGTAGCCAGTAAGATTTTTCTTGTGTAATCTTCACGCTCGCTTCAAAAATTACAAATAATACAGCAAGATGTGAACATATTTCACCAATGCCTGCAGTGCGCGTACAGTGTCCTGATAAAACACAACCGATCTTCTCTGACATGACCTATGGCACCAAACATGGATCAGTTGATCTCGGTGAGTGAGGAACACAAGCAATGAGCACATATGTATATTCCTTTGTAGCCAAATTAAATTCCTGTACCCGTTCACACACAAAGTACAAACCCCGTTTCCATATAATGATACATGATAAATGGGTTGTACTTGTATAGCGCTTTTCTACCTTCAAGGTACTCAAAGCGCTTTTGACACTACTTCCACATTTACCCATTCACACACACATTCACACACTGATGGAGGGAGCTGCCATGCAAGGCGCTAACCAGCACCCATCAGGAGCAAGGGTGAAGTGTCTTGCTCAGGACACAACGGACGTAACGAGGTTGGTACTAGGTGGGGATTGAACCAGGGACTCTCGGGTTGCGCACGGCCACTCATCCACTGCGCAACGCCAAGTTGGGAAATTGTGTTAGATATAAATATAAACGGAATACAATGATTTGCAAATCATTTTCAACCCATATTCAGTTGAATATGCTACAAAGACAACATATTTGATGTTAAAACTGATAAACATTGTTTTGTGTGCAAATAATCATTAACTTTAGAATTTGATGCCAGCAACACGTGACAACAAGGCTGGGAAAGGTGGCAAAAAATACCTATAAAGTTGAGGTATGCTCATCAAACACTTATTTGGAACATCCCACAGGTGTGCAGGCTAATTGGGAACAGGTGGGTGCCATGATTGGGTATAAAAGCAGCTTCCATGAAATCCTAAGTAATTCACAAACAAGGATGGGGCGAGGGTCACCAATTTGTAGGCAAATTGTCGAACAGTTTTAGAACAAGATTTCTCAACGAGCTTTTGCAAGGTATTTAGGGATTTTACCATCTACGGTCCGTAAAATCATCAAAAAGTTCAGAGAATCTGGAGAAATCACTGCACGTAAGCGATGATATTACGGACCATTGATCCCTCAGGCGGTACTGCATCAAAAACCGACATCAATGTGTAAAGGATATCACCACATGGGCTCAGGAACACTTCATAAAACCACTGTCATTAACTACAGTTGGTCGCTACATCTGTAAGTGCAAGTTAAAACTCTACCACGCAAAGCGAAAGCCATTTATCAACAACACCCAGGAACGCCGCCGGCTACGCTGGGCCCATGCTCATTTAAGATGGACTGATGCAAAGTGGAAAAGTGTTCTGTGGTCTGATGAGTCCACATTTCAAATTATATATGGAAACTGTGGACGTGGTGTCCTCCGGAACAAAGAGGAAAATAACCATGCGGATTGTTATAGGCGCAAAGTTCAAAAAGCCAGCATCTGTGATGGTATTGGGGTGTATCAGTGCCCAAGGCATGGGTAACTTACACATCTGTGAAGAAACCATTAATGCTGAATAGTGCATACAGGTTTTGGAGCAACATATGTTGTTATCCAACGAATGTTATCATTGTTATCACCTGCTTATTTCAGCAAAACAATGCCAAGCCACGTGTTACAACAGCGTGGCTTCGTAGTAAAAGAGTGCGGATACTTTCCAGCCCGCCTGCAGTCCAGACATGTCTCCCATCGAAAATGTGTGGCGCATTATGAAGCGTAAAATACGACAACACCCCGGATTGTTGAACAACTTAAAGGCCTACTGAAACCCACGCCTACCCACCATGCACGCAGTCTGATAGTTTATATATCAATGATGAAATATTAACATTGCAACACATGCCAAATTGCAATTTAGTTTATTAAATTGCAATTTTAAATTTCCCGGGAGTTTCGTCTTGAAAACGTCGTGTAATGATGACGAGTACGCAAGACGTCACAGGTTTTTAGGAAGTATGAGCACTACGCACACACACATCTAAATGTCGTCTGCTTTAACGGCATAATTACACAGTATTTTGGACATCTCTGTTGCTGAATCTTTTGCAATTTGTTCAATTAGTATTAGAAAAGTCAAAGTAGCAAGATGGAGTTGGGAAGCTTTAGGCTTTAGCCACACAAACACACGGTGATTCCTTGTTTAAAATTCACGGAGTTGAAACTTTACTATGGATCACAGCGGACATGGATCCCGACCACTTGTCAACCAGCAGGTTTCGGTGAGAAAATTGTGGTTAAAAAGTCGCCACTTACCGGATAACAGCTGAGATTGCGCCTCCCGTACAGCTGCCGTCGACTTCCCCGAGACACTGCGCGTCAACACCCGGCCGTGGACGTACACTTCTGACTATCAGGTACTGTTAAACTCACTAAAACACTAACAACACAATAGAAAAATAAGGGATTTCCCCAAATTATCCTAGTAAATGTCTCTAAAAACATGAATCCGTCTCAATGCAACGCGATTGTAATTGCGTTTTTTTTTTTAAGTATTTTTTTTTTTTTTTCTAGTCCGTCGCTATCAATATCCTCAAACACGAATCTTTCATCCTCGCTCAAATTAGTGGGGAAATTGTCGTTTTCTCGGTCCGCATAGCACTTTTTGTTGGAGGCTCCCATTAAAAACAATGTGAATATGTGAAGAGCCCCCACACGTGTGACGTCATCGTCTGCGACTTCCGGTAGAGGCAGGGCTTTTCTCCAGTTGCGAACTTTATCGTGGATGTTCTCTACTAAATCCTTTCAGCAAAAATATGGCAATATCGCGAAATAATCAAGTATGACACATAGAATGGACCTGCTATCCCCGTTTAAATAAGAAAATCTAATTTCAGTAGGCCTTTAAGCTGTACATCAAGCAAGAATGGTAAAGAATTCCACTTTCAAAGCTTCAACAATTTGTTTCCTCAGTTCCCAAACGTTTAGTGAGTGTTTTTAAAAGAAAATGTGATGTAACACAGTGGCGAACATGCCCTTTCCCAACTACTTTGGCATGTGTTGCAGCCATGAAATTTTAAGTTAATTATTTTTTGCAAAAAAAAAAAGTTTATGAGTTTAAACATCAAATATCTTGTCTTTGTAGTGCATTCAATTGAATATGGGTTGAAAAGGATTTTCAAATCATTGTATTCTGTTTTTATTTACATCTAACACAATTTCCCAACTCATATGGAAACGGGGTTTGTGGTTGTACGCTTCCAGCGACTTATAGCACTTGAGCTGATGCAGAGTACAGGCACTTACGTTGTTGACCAAATAGTTGACAAGGTCCGGGTAACTTATATCAGGGTAAGATTCCAAATCAGTAGTCCACTCATCTTTATCGCCAATATCCTTCCATTTCTTTAAAACCCTGGCTTTGCAAACCCAATCTAACATCTCTCTGTAGGAAACTCTTTCAAATTTGATGTAATTGTCGAAGCAAAAGTGTGAAAAATATTTAGAAAACTGCCGCGGGCGAATAAACAAAGTTATGACACACAAGATGGCGGCTGCCGTGAGGAATACCCATAGTCCTTCGCTAACGGAAACCCATGTATTAATGGACTGCAGAGTTTGAGATGTTAGCGGTGTTGCCATTCAGAAACCGTTAAAGGCAGGATCCAGTTTACTGGCCTCTGCTCCTCTGGAAGGACAAAATAAACTGTGGTTCGCTTTACCTCAACTCCCCCTATCACATGATTATGTGTGAATTCGAGATGTCTGGTAAAAAGTACCCGCTTTTTGGCTGCATGGCACAGCTGCAACAAAAGTCAGTGGAGAATGCCGGAGGGCGGCACCGTTCCGTTACACATCCAGTTGAACTCTGGGTTTCTCCTCTTTACCTTGAGAGCATTGAGCAGTACTGTGTCCATTTACTACTTTCACTGGTGAATGGCTGTTACCCATGCTGGCCTTGCGTATGACCAATCAAATATAGCTGTGGGTGGGACAGTGCTAGAAACAGAGTGACTGCAGAGAGAGTCACTACTATAGTAACCCAGAGTTAAATTGACCTTAAAAAAGGCAGATGGTGATATGCGTCTAAATGTAGAATATCTGCACAAATAATTGTTCAACTCCTAATATTAATCACGCAGCAATCTTAACACACAAATAGATGACACAACGACTACTACCAGGTGTGCTGGATAAATATCCGACCAGTAATTATCAGGCCCAGTAACCTATTAAAAACACTGAAATGAGGCAAAATGAATGTGCTGTAAGTGGGTTAGGGTGATCAAATCAAACACTCCTTTTTTCCTACATGCCTTGCCGTTAACTCCCCTGGATTTTTTTTAAAACAAACAGCGTTGATCGTGTGGAACTTTTTGCATGCTATTTGCGCCTAATGCTCTGCAAACATTCCACAAGGAGGGGAACAAACACTGAGCTTCAACACAGCAAACTTATCAGCCATCAGAAACAACAGCATTGCTAGGAAGGTGTTTTGAAAGCCTACAAAGACTCCTGCCAAAGCGGCTGTCCTGACCAGCTCTGTACCATTGTTGACAATACTGGCTTTTGCAAGAAAAGTTTACTAGCACAGTTTGTTAAATCCACCGTAAATGTAAAAAAAATTAGGGCACTATTAATCACTACAAAACGGAACAAAGTTAAGTACCTGTGCAGTCCGATCATGTTAACAGCGGAGTTTAGCTAGCAGAAGATCCATATGACATGCTTATTGGTGAAGTCTTAATGTATCTGTGGCGTAATGACTAACAGTAGTGAACTCACAGCAGTATAACTATAAAAAAGCTTTCTGTCATGATCCGTGGCCCGGATCATGTTTTGTTATTTTCTGTTAGTTTTGGACTCCCCCAGTTCCTGTTTGTGCACCCTTGAGTTTGTTTTAGTTACCATGGTTACTTATTATTTTCACCTGCTTCTGATTGGTGTTCGGGACGCTCACCTGTTTCCCGACCACTAATCAGAGGCATTATTTAAGCCTGCCTTTGCCGGTCAGTCGGCCTGGCTTCATTGCTTGCTTTTGCTACAGTTATGTGAGTATTCCTTGTGTTCTTGCCTATGCTAAGTGTTAGCCTTAGCTTCAAGTGTGATCGGCACATTTTTCCTCCGGCTTGTTTTCTGTTTTTGGCACTTGTTCGAGTTTTTGAGAATAAATCATGTTCCCACCTGCACGTCCTGTCCGGAGTGGTCCTGTCCGGAGTGGTCTGTTTGTATCCCCCCCCCACACGTGGCACCTTCATTCTCTTACAATATTTCTTGGGATGTCCCGATCAGTCGGCCACTGATCAATATTGTGAAAAAGTATGTGATGACCATTGCCAATTAGTAAATTTTTTTGCCAATCACAAACGAAGATCCTCTTTGGCTGACACAATTAATCACTTCCATTATGGTAAATAAACTGCAATTTTTTGTATCTTAGGTATTATTATTAATTACTATTGTCACTGGAGGACAATGCCGAACATATTTCACACAGAGGAAGAAAATAAGGAACTAATTTAAATACTTCTTTAATATGGTTAATATTAACCGTATTAAAGCAAATGTACTCCCTATAGATACATTGAAAAAATTAATACACATTATTGGTATTGGTATTAGTATCAACCGATCTCATTCATGGATGACCGTATCCAAAATTGGCGGCATAAAACCCTGATTGGAACATCCCTAATTATTTCATGTAATTATTTATTCTAACAATTTCATGTCAGCGTCAACGTCCAGTTGAATACTTTATATCAATCAATCAATCAATGTTTATTTATATAGCCCTAAATCACAAATGTCTCAAAGGACTGTACAAACCATTTCGACTACGACATCCTCGGAAGAACCCACAAAAGGGCAAGGAAAACTCACACCCAGTGGGCAGGGAGAATTCACATTCCTGTATGATTATGTTTTCTAGTGTGTGAATGTGAGTGTGAATGCTGTCTGTCTATCTGTGTTGGCCCTGCGATGATGTGGTGACTTGTCCAGGGTGTACCCTGCCTTCCGCCTGAATGCAGCTGTGATAGGCTCCAGCACCCCCCGCGACCTCGAGAGGGACAAGTGGGAGAAAATGGATGGATATCGATATTTTGATTTACAGACACGTCAACGTATCATGAGCTAGCAGAGCAGCCGCTTATGCTCATTAAGTTTTTAACAGTATTCCGCTCATAGTAACATTACTAGTAGTTGTGACATGTGGAGGACTGGAATGTGTATTACAATTTGTATGTGTTTAATTCAGGATTGCATGATGAATTGACATCGAGGTTTTAATTAGTGCTATAAATTACTGTAAAAGGCAAAAGTTTTTTTCTCCGCCGTCACCGGCATTCGAGTGACAGACATGTTCGCCAATCAGAACTGTTGAGCCTCGTGTAATTTGGCCCCTGGCCAATAAAAAATGTTTAAGGAAACAGCCTGTGTACAGTAATAACGAACACCCCTTGCTCCTTGGAAAAAGTTTTAATGGTGACTTCAGTATTTCCCCCCAAAAATTTCTTAGTTAAGGTGGTGTCTCTCCAGGGGGAAGGGGAAGGGGTCAATAGGTGTGGGGGGCAAGTAGGCCGGCTTAAGTCGCGTAATACGATGTATATCTCGATATTTTTTCCATAAAATAGTAGACTATTCATCCCTGAACACCATGGAGTTCATGTAGGCTTTATGATGCACTTACATTATAATATATCAATCATAGTGATGTTACTAGTAGTTGACTGGGAAGTGTTTATTATCATTTGGAAAAGTCCGCTGCATTATGCTCACCTGCTAACACCTTTCTGCTAACCCGCACGTCTCTCCTCTCTGCCTGTCTCTGCCATGAGCAATGACTCCATGTGCTCTGAATACTCACTGCTGATTGGCTGTTACCGCTCTGAAAACGCACTGCTGATTGGCTGTTACCGCTCTGAAAACACACTGCTGATTGGCTGTTACATGCGCTCTGAATACGCACAGCTGATTGGCTGTTACCGCTCTGCGTGTAACCAATCAGATGGTTGTGTGGGTGGGACAATGCTGGGTGCTGCAGAGAAGCACTGACAGAGGCAGTAGTTTAGCACCAAATGATAATATAAATACATTTAATAAAGTCAAATACAAATAAGGCAACAAGAGAAGTATCCTACACTTCTCTTTTGTATAGTAAATCTGAACAGCCGGTATGGATGTTCAGATTTACTTGCCGATATGGCTACATCAACTATATGATTTGAAAAAAACAACTTTTTTTTTTTTTTAAGACTTTAGTTTAGGCGGTGTTAAGGCCGCCTTAACAACAAAACGCTGCGGGAAACCCTGCAGTAAGCTCGCTACGGAAAGAGGTAACTTAGCTTTAGCGTCAGCAGCCGAATGGCTTTTGAGTTTGTAATGCACAACACAATGAGATAGGACACCAATCTGCACTGCCTGGAAAAACATGAACAATCATATTACAGTAGTATTAGCCCACATTTCATGTTTTGTTTGTACACAGCCAGCTCGACAGTGTAAGTCGTGGTAGGAAAACAATCATGGTGTGCTGCATGTATCATGATCAATATTATAGTGACTCACTCAATGGACAGTTGTCAGTTTGATCCAGCTGGTCGGTGAAGTTTTTAAAAGTTGACTTTGAGTATGCACGCTATATATGTTTGCATAGCTTGACTCCAAGTCCCTCATCAATACCCGCAAGTCACACCAACCTGACTCTCTTGGCTTCCATCTGCGCCAACGTTTCACCCTCTGTTCGTGCTCACTTCTATAAGCAGCAGTTCATCCTCCGTATAGTCAGCTTGAAAAATATAAGGTTGTGAATCCTCATTACAGTCTAAAAATAGTCATCTTTGTTGTTTCGTACAAAGTCTGCTGGGATTAGAACACATAGGTTTGTTGACGAAAGTTGGAACACACATTGGTTGCCGGAAGAGCGCTGCTAAGGAAACAAAAATAAATGTGCTGAGGAAAGACGTTCTGGTAATTCATAAAATGACCAAAATACGGTAAATATTGAACCTATTACATATTTTTATAAACGGGTCTGTTACTACATAATAAATATACTTGTAGTGTGTATACAAAACGTTGATGGAGGTTTTTGAAGGTTGAACGTTGACTTCCACTAGCCGAATTTTGCAAGCATTTTTTAAAATCACTTTTATGATCCTAAAAAGAAAGACTTGTGTTCTTGTCTCTCATAATGATTGTGTTTGACGGGCAAAATTCCCCAAAAAGTGCAGTTCCTTTTTAAGACTTGGATCAGGCTAATTAGGAAAATAACTACTAACCAGATATACTGAGATTTTTTTTTTTACATACAATTATGCTGTGCTAAAATAAATAATCTAAATTAATAATGAATATTTTTCTTAACTAAATGTGAATGAAAATACAGCTTCACAGCATTAGCCATGATGTCTCTATAACTGCTCTATAACTTTAGCTCAAGACTTCTTCTGTTTGTTTGAGATTGCCAAAACTGCCACAAGTTGTATAAAAAGTGTATTACAACTAGGATTGTCCCGATCCGATATTTGGATCAGATCGGCCGCCGATATTTGCCCAAAAATGCGTATCGGCAAGGCAGGGGAAAATGCCGATACAGATCCAGTTTTTAAAAAATTTCCGGTCCGTGTTTAAATAATACATTCCACTCTTCTGCTGCTCCCTAAACTCTGTTCCGCATTTTCCAGAACACCTTCAAAACATCCACAGGTCTGCGTTCTAACAGTTCAGACGGCCGTTTGAATTAAAAGTTACGGTAAAAATGTCAGCTGTGTGGGATTATTTTATTCTACAAAACGAAAAAGATGAAGAGGTGGAGTGCAAAACATGCCACAATAAAGTCAAGCGTGGTAGTAAAGTTTTAAGACAATTTAATGACTCTTGCGAGTGAGAGGCTTTTTAGCACTCATCATGGATGAACACAGGAGCAGGCTGACACCTGAGCATCTTGAAGTGCTCGTCTTTGTTAGAAAGAATCTCCCCATTATGCTTGGACTTCAATTGTTTGCCCCCCCTGACTGGGGCAAACAAGAGGGCCGCAGTTTCAAGAGCCCAAGGTCTCAGGGGTGGGACATCAAAATTTGGATGTTTCGTCAGAAAGTGCCTCCACAGGTTTTATTCCTTTGAGACTGTGTTTATTTAGTGCAAAGTAAACACATCAGCTTTCACACTGCACTGATAATAAATTCATTATTCTGCCCTTGCTACTTGTTTCCAGCATGTGATGCGAGACAGGTAGTTAACAGCATGAAGAAACAAAAGCTGCAGAAGATTTGTTAAGGATTGATGTTCCCTCTTGTATAGCACATTTAAACAACATAAATATTTCCAAAGTGCTGCACAACAATATTAAAAACAATATTCTAATATCATCCTTTGTTCCACAAATAACTGAATAAAAAATTAAACCAATATAAAAACAATATAAAAATAAATTTGATTAAAAACGATTTTAAAGGGTAAAACCAATTAAAACAATAAATAAAAAATCTAAATTTTAAAAACACAGAGGACCACACAACTTAAAATGTCCGACAGAACACAATGTCTCGAGCACTGGCTTGGGCAGAACATTCATCTTTGTTGTCCAGTTGCTGTTAAAGTCAGATTTTCACAATTTATTTAGATTTTTTTCAGTGTCGATTGTGCATTTATTTGAGTAGTCTATTTCTACGCACCCTACTGCTGCTTCATTGTGAAACGTTTGCCTCACTATGGTGGCAGTACTGCATTCATGAACCAACTTAGTTTGAATTATTTCATCAAGCCTATTTAGGTGATGTTTGGTGGGCCAAATCAAAAGCTTTGGCCGGATGTTGCCCGTGGGCTGCTAGTTAAGTAAGCCTGATTTAGTCTTACTATATTACTGTATTTTAATATTGGTCATTATGTTGGTACTTTGAGAGCCAAGTTTTTTCTGAGGAGTTACTTGGCGAAAGAAGTTTAAGAACCAGAAGAAAGTGTGGTAAATATAGAAGTAGTGTTTTAATTTTCCTTGTCTCTTTGTGTTACCTGCAGGATGACGACAATAACACAGTAGTGTTGGAAAAACCAGTAAACGATTTTCTGGCAACAATGAAGATCCAGGGACAACTGGAGGGCGCTAAGCGGCGTCTAGATTTAAGTACAGCCGGCGAGCTGAGAAGCATTGAGATCATCCGTGGTCGAGCGGGCTACGGATTCACTGTTACAGGACAGCAGCCGTGTGTGCTGAGCAGCATCCTAGAGGGAAGCCCTGCGGGTGTGGTGGGACTCAAACAAGGCGATCGCATCATGGTTATCAACGGGGCAGACGTTTCCACTGCTCTACACGAGACTGTGGTGCAGCTAATAGGTAGCTGTGCTGGACCTTTGCAATTGATCGTCCACGCCGATGGACGGGTCATTGGAAACCCTATCCTTAGCGATGACAATTTCGTAACAAGCCCCGAGAAAGGTTTTTTCCAAAACGTTTTCCGTACCGTCTCGCATGATCCGAGCAACTCTGACAAATTACACCGTACTCCAGCTTGTAAGCCGAGACCCCTGTCGGAACCGGCTATGTCGCAGTGGTCCAATCAGTGGAGGGTTGTGAAACGAACAAATGACTTGGACTCAGATTTTACAGAGAAACCCAACCCACACTGGTGCGTTTTAAACATGAATCTAGTGGTGGGCTACCTGAGCTCGACGGAATTGATTCTAAACACAACTGAATCTGAGGACGATTGCCTGAAAGCCATCCGAGAGCGAATACGCCAGTTGGGCACCGAGCAGGACACCCATACCCTGGTGATGATGAGGATCACGTTTGACTGCATTCGACTTTGCGATGACGTTGGCGCTGTTCTGGCTGCCTTTCCCACAGAAAACCTAGTCTTGGGAGCCGTGTGTGCCGAGGACCCTCGTTTTTTTTGTTTGGTCACGACGGCGCACATTTTCAGCGGTAGCGTCCCTCATAATGGTCCCTTAAGGGCCTCCTGCCATGTTTTCTTCATGGATCCAGACCTGGGGAACCATGAGGAGCATATAGGAATCGCGGCACGCTTTGGTTTGAACTGCACTCCTGATCCAGACACCTTTAGTTGCCTGGAGTTCCCCCAGGCCCCACCAGATGTCCTTAAGTTTGTAACCGTCCTCTACAGTGACATGGGAGACGCTGTGAAGAGACTAAGAGCCAAACTGTTCTTGGAGGCTCAGCAGCAAGCCAAAGAAATCGGGAGACAAGGTAGCAGTGGAGACAGCGGGATTAGCGGCATAGGCAGCAACTCACCCCCTGAAGAGAGGGATTTTCCTTCGGTAATCCGAAACCACCTCGGGATCCTCCTCCCGACCTGTCCATGGGACAATCCTGAAGACGACACCCCAACAATCCTCTGCCATAATGGCGACAGAACTCACAACAGCGGCAGCTCCCTTTCAGAGTCGCTACCTGGCCCCGATTCTCTTGCTAACTTGTACGGAGGCCCCCCACCGAGGCTCAAGTTCCAGTTTAAGCCACCACCTCCTCCACCGCCTCTCCCTCTGAGGGGAAGCCAGCGGTGGTTCTCTAAGCCCAAGTGGCACACATCAGATTTAGAACCTTGGGTGACATGCAACAACAACTGGTTATCAAGTGGCACTCAGAACCAGCCAATTTCCACGAACCAGATCCCAAGCAGATACTGCTCGGCCGAGATGCTGATGCAGGCCCCGAAAGAGGAATGGACCAAAAAGTTTCTGGAGCAGAGAGAGAAAGAACGCAAAGATATCAAAAATGTGAGTTGCAATATGCAGAAAAGAAAAATATATAACTAACACTGCCTCGCTAGCAACAAGTTGTGCCTTCCATTTAACTAAACTAAATTTGCTGCAGTTTTTAAAACATTACACTTGAGAATAATTACATAATTTTGTTCGAGACAAAACATAAGAATATTAGGATTGTAATTTTAAGGTTTGAATGTCAAAATTTGCACACTGTGTAACGTATGTTGATGTTACGTACCTTGACATTACATACCTTGATGTTACATGCCTCGAGTCGATGCGTTGAGAAAAGATGGCGGCGCACAACGAAAAATATCCGGCTAGTGCTGTTCCATTTGATTGACCACGGATTAGCCATTTTCTTTGGAAAAGTACATGATCTGCGATTTTGATATATGTGTACCTTTCAAATAGGGTTCACAAAAAACAGGCACTTGTGTGCTCTCAGGCACTTGGGGCGGCATAGCTCGGTTGGTAGAGTGGCCGTGCCAGCAACTTGAGGGTTGCAGGTTCGATTCCCGCTTGTGCCATCCTAGTTACTGCCGTTGTGTCCTCGGGCAAGACACTTTACCCACCTGCTCCCAGTACCACCCACACTGGTTTAAATGTAACTTAGATATTGGGTGTCACTATGTAAAGCGCTTTGAGTCACTTGACAAAAAGCGCTATATAAATATAATTCACTTCACACTTCACTTCACTTCATACCTTGCAGCTTACTCCTTCTGTTGACAGACGGGGCTAGCAGCTAATGCTAACTGTGTTTGTGTGGTGCGGCCCCTTTCATGCTTTTTCCGCATCCATCCATCCATCCATCCATCCATCCATCATCTTCCGCTTATCCGAGGTCGGGTCGCGGGGGCAACAGCCTAAGCAGGGAAACCCAGACTTCCCTCTCCCCAGCCACTTCGTCTAGCTCTTCCTGGGGGATCCCGAGGCGTTCCCAGGCCAGCCGGGAGACATAGTCTTCCCAACGTGTCCTGGGTCTTCCCCGTGGCCTCCTACCGGTTGGACGTGCCCTAAACACCTCCCTAGGGAGGCGTTCGGGTGGCATCCTGACCAGATGCCCGAACCACCTCATCTGGCTCCTCTCGATGTGGAGGAGCAGCGGCTTTACTTTGAGTTCCTCCCGGATGGGATGGCAGAGCTTCTCACCCTATCTCTAAAGGAGAGCCCCGCCACACGGCGGAGGAAATTCATTTCGGCCGCTTGTACCCGTGATCTTATCCTTTCGGTCATGACCCAAAGCTCATGACCATAGGTGAGGATGGGAACGTAGATCGACCGGTAAATTGAGAGCTTTGCCTTCCGGCTCAGCTCCTTCTTCACCACAACGGATCGGTACAACGTCCGCATTACTGAAGACGCCGCACCGATCCGCCTGTCGATCTCACGATCCACTCTTCCCTCACTCGTGAACAAGACTCCTAGGTACTTGAACTCCTCCACTTGGGGCAGGGTCTCCTCCCCAACCCGGAGATGGCACTCCACCCTTTTCCGGGCGAGAACCATGGACTCGGATTTGGAGGTGCTGATTCTCATTCCGGTCGCTTCACACTCGGCTGCGAACCGATCCAGCGAGAGCTGAAGATCCCGGTCAGATGAAGCCATCAGGACCACATCATCTGCAAAAAGCAGAGACCTAATCCTGCGGTTACCAAACCGGAACCCCACAACGCCTTGACTGCGCCTAGAAATTCTGTCCATAAAAATTATGAACAGAATCGGTGACAAAGGACAGCCTTGGCGGAGTCCAACCCTCACTGGAAATGTGTTCGACTTACTGCCGGCAATGCGAACCAAGCTCTGGCACTGATCGTACAGGGAACGGACCGCCACAATAAGACAGTCCGATACCCCATACTCTCTGAGCACTCCCCACAGGACTTCCCGAGGGACACGGTCGAATGCCTTCTCCAAGTCCACAAAGCACATGTAGACTGGTTGGGCAAACTCCCATGCACCCTCAAGAACCCTGCCGAGAGTATAGAGCTGGTCCACAGTTCCACGACCAGGACGAAAACCACACTGTTCCTCCTGAATCCGAGGTTCGACTATCCGACGTAGCCTCCTCTCCAGTACACCTGAATAAACCTTACCGGGAAGGCTGAGGAGTGTGATCCCACGATAGTTGGAACACACCCTCCGGTCCCCCTTCTTAAAGAGAGGAACCACCACCCCGGTCTGCCAATCCAGAGGTACCGCCCCCGATGTCCACGCGATGCTGCAAAGTCTTGTCAACCAAGACAGCCCCACAGCATCCAGAGCCTTAAGGAACTCCGGGCGGATCTCGTCCACCCCTGGGGCCTTGCCACCGAGGAGCTTTTTAACTACCTCAGCGACCTCAGCCCCAGAAATAGGAGAGTCCACCACAGATTCCCCAGGCACTGCTTCCTCATAGGAAGACGTGTTGGTGGGATTGAGGAGGTCTTCGAAGTATTCCTTCCACCTATCCACAACATCCGCAGTCGAGGTCAGCAGAACACCATCCGCACCATACACGGTGTTGATAGTGCACTGCTTCCCCTTCCTGAGGCGGCGGGCGGTGGTCCAGAATCGCTTCGAAGCCGTCCGGAAGTCGTTTTCCATGGCTTCCCCGAACTCTTCCCATGTCCGAGTTTTTGCCTCCACGACCGCTGAAGCTGCACACCGCTTGGCCTGTCGGTACCTGTCCACTGCCTCCGGAGTCCTATGAGCCAAAAGGACCCGATAGGACTCCTTCTTCAGCTTGACGGCATCCCTCACCGCTGGTGTCCACCAAGGGGTTTTAGGATTGCCGCCCCGACAGGCACCAACTACCTTGCGGCCACAGCTCCGATCTGCCGCCTCGACAATAGAGGTGCGGAACATGGTCCACTCGGACTCAATGTCCAGCACCTCCCTCGTGACATGTTCAAAGTTCTTCCGGAGGTGGGAATTGAAACTTTGTCTGACAGGAGACTCTGCCAGACGTTCCCAGCAGACCCTCACAATGCGTTTGGACCTCCCAGGTCTGTCCGGCATCCTCCCCCACCATCGCAGCCAACTCACCACCAGGTGGTGATCGGTAGAAAGCTCCGCCCCTCTCTTCACCCGAGTGTCCAAAACATGAGGCCGGAAATCCGATGACACAACTACAAAGTCGATCATGGAACTGCGGCCTAGGGTATCCTGGTGCCAAGTGCACATATGGACACCCTTATGTTTGAACATGGTGTTTGTTATCGACAAACTGTGACGAGCACAAAAGTCCAATAACAAAACACCACTCGGGTTCAGATCCGGGCGGCCATTCTTCCCAATCACGCCTCTCCAGGTTTCACTGTCGTTGCCAACGTGAGCGTTGAAGTCTCCCAGTAGGACAAGGGAATCACCCGGGGGAGCACTTTCCAGTACTCCCTCGAGTGTTCCCAAAAAGGGTGGGTACTCTGAACTGCTGTTTGGTGCATAAGCACAAACAACAGTCAGGACCCGTCCCCCCACCCGAAGGCGGAGGGAGGCTACCCTTTCGTCCACCGGGTTGAACTCCAACGTACAGGCTTTGAGCCGGGGGGAAACAAGAATTGCCACCCCAGCCCGTCGCCTCTCACTGCCGGCAACGCCAGAGTGGAAGAGGGTCCAATCCCTCTCGAGAGAAGTGGTTCCAGAGCCCTTGCTGTGCGTCGAAGTGAGTCCAACTATATCCAGCCGGAATTTCTCGACTTCGCGCACTAGCTCAGGCTCCTTCCCCCCCAGTGACGTGACGTTCCACGTCCCAAGAGCTAGCTTCTGTAGCCGAGGATCGGACCGCCAAGTGCCCTGCCTTCGGCTGTCGCCCAGCTCACAATGCACCCGACCTCTATGGCCCCTGCTATGGGTGGTGAGCCCATTGGAGGGGTGACCCACGTTGCCTCTTCGGGCTGTGCCCGGCCGGGCCCCATGGGAACAGGCCCGGCCACCAGGCGCTCGCCATCGTGCCCCACCTCCGGGCCTGGCTCCAGAGGGGGGCCCCGGTGACCCGCGTCCGGGCGAGGGAGATCTGGGTCCATGGTTTTTCATCTTCATAAAGGTCTTCGAGCTGCTCTTTGTCTGATCCCTCACCTAGAACCTGTTTGCCTTGGGAGACCCTACCAGGGGGCTTTATGCCCCCGGACAACATAGCTCCTAGGATCATTGGGACACGCAAACTCCTCTACCACGATAAGGTTGCAGCTCAGAGAGGAGGCTTTTTCCGCAAAGAAACTTAATTTCTTACAAGTATTATTATAATGGGGGAACTGGAAAAAGAAGATAAAAATGCGGCGCATTGCACACGAGAGCAACAGGTGACAAGAAAACACTAACACTAAGTTGCTTGAAACAACAGAAGAATTAGTGCTTAGTTAATTTTAACACATCTAGATGGAATCGCATTACAGCTGAAAAAAAGCAGCTATTAAAGGAGGGGATAGTGTTCCATAAATCAGTGTTTTTTTAAATACAAAGGATAGTATCAGTTTATGATCAATACTAATGATTAGATGAATATTTAGTTTTCACAAAATCATGTTTTTTGTGTTTTTTATTAATGTTCACAAATTCAGTTTCTGGACACAGGTGAAATTTGATGATGAAAATGAAAATATTTAAATGAGTAGTAGATGGTAGCTTTGGCTTTTGTTTAGTTATTGTGTAATATTGGGTTGTACTTGTATAGCGCTTTGCTACCTTCAAGGTACTCAAAGCGCTTTGACACTACTTCCACATTTACCCATCCACACACACATTAACACACTGATGGAGGGAGCTGCCATGCAAGGCGCTAACTAGCACCTATCAGGAGCAAGGGTGAAGTGTCTTGCTCAGGACACAACGGACGTGACGAGGTTGGTTCTAAGTGGGGATTGAACCAGGGACCCTCGGGTTGCGCACGGGTACTCTCCCACTGCGCCACGCCGTCACCGTAATATCGACTTTATTTTACCTAAACAACAGGTGCTGCACTTTTTTGGAATACAATGTAACAATTTGGTGCATTATGAAATGAACCCTATTTTCGAAAAACTAAAATAAGAGAAGCAGAAAACATTTAATTTTTGCTATAATGTTGAAAATATAGTAGGATGTTTCATTAGTTAAACATAAATCAAATGTAGCTTTATTGATTATTGTAAAAAATGTGATTGCAAGCAAGAGAAAACAGTAACACTAATGAAATTATATTGGCATGAAAGTGACCATTGCATTGAACTGTTGGAAGTGCAATATAGATTATATTCTGATAGTAGCACTATTCTATTTACGACACTAAGAATAAAATAACAATAATGCACAATTAAAACGAAACGAAACAAAATTATTCCATCAATAACCAATTGCATGTTGTTTAACACGAATGTTTTAATACTGTAGATGTATATTCAAATTAAGTTCCAACTTATCTTTACCTTCTCCCTCAGTTATAGTAATTAGACTTGTAAACATAATACATTTTCTAGTAATTTTTATTTTTATAAAGTTTACATTTATATTCTGTACAGTGTGCACCATGAGACGCAAATGATCCAGTCTTAACATTAGTGACAATTTTAACACAATGTATTTTATTCTTTTGTTATTATTTTAATTTTAAAATGTTTTCTTGTTATTAAATTATAATATGAAAAAGATTGCTAGATATCACAATTATAGTTGATTGTTAATTGAAGAAAGTAAATGTAAGGTATATTGTATTTGTGGTTGGGGTGATTTTGGCAGCGGAGTGATTTATATATTTTCTATGCATTTGATTTTCCTGACAGGTCTCCAGATTTTGGGGTATAGGCATCCTGCGTGCTTCCAAACGGCGCTCTTCCAAACGTCTTAGCCTGGCACGTTCGCTGGACGACCTTAAGGTTGGTAACTTTTTTCCACCTTCAGAACTCCCTGTATTTATATCAGACAAAGAGGCATTTGTCTTTGTTTTTTGTTATTGAGTGATTTCAGCTTGACGAGCTATTTAAAAAAATGGATTGAGTTCATCCGGAAAAAAAGTTAAATAAAAAAGACGAACGATATCAAGCAAAAAAAAGGAAACCATGTACAATCTGGATTCATGTTATTAATGAGCGGCACAAGCGGGGACATTTGCTAAAAAAGGGACAGGACACACTTTAATATAATATTGCCTCATCTCTGTTCCTCTCTTGTGTCAGGTTCCGCACAGACAAAAACGAGACGAAAGTGTTGTCCATCCATCCATCCATTTTCTACCGCTTATTCCCTTTTCGGGGTCGCGGGGGGCGCTGGCGCCTATCTCAGCTACAATCGGGCGGAAGGCAGGGTACACCCTGGACAAGTCGCCATCTCATCGCAGGGCCAACACAGATAGACAGACAACATTCACACTCACATTCACACACTAGGGCCAATTTAGTGTTGCCAATTAACCTATCCCCAGGTGTCAGAAACAAAATCTAATCCTATTTAATTTCGTTTTGTAGATGGGTGGGATAAGTTTTTTAATAGCGTACATATGACAGAGAGTGGAGGTTAGCTACGAAGGAGAGCCAATCAGATGCTTTTCCTTGTTACATGAGGAAGTAGAATTTCTCACAGAAGGCGCCAAAACAACAATTTGTTTATTTAACCTATTCTACATCGTGAATTGTGGATACCTTGGAAAAAGTGATGACACATTTTATTCTTGACACTATATGATGACATCAGTAGACGAGCCATCGATTGGGACATCTATACAACTGTAAGTTAAAGGTATCTATCTGTATTTGCTGCCTCCGGGTCTACCCCACTCAAACAAATCACAATGAAGGGATGCATCCTAACTCAGTTTCACAACACACATGCATACTTGTTTTGCCAGAGGCGTAGCATAAAAATTAGTATAGAAGTTTCTCTGTATAAATTAGTAAAACATGCAAAAACTATGGGGTCCGTCAGTGCACGGTTGATCTTACGATAGTCTGCATGTCGGGGTTTTGCACCGCCGAACCGCTCTGTGAGCAAACATATCTCTATTTGGATTATTAGCTGTACGTCGCGGACAAACGATGGTGGTTGAGGAAAGAAGGGAAGTGTTTTTAATGCTTAACCTTTCGCCACAACTAAATCATTTGTTTAAATGTGCACAGCAACATAGCTTTGCCTTGTAACTTGTTGTGGCGTTTGTTGGTTTGTACGCGGGAATGAAGGGGGAGATGCCTAGGGAATGATGAGGCATGCGGACTTGTTCTGGCGTTAAAATGTGGGTCACTCTATGGGTGAGGAGGGCGCTAATGTAATAATGCATTTATTTTTCCAAATATTTTCGGGAGTTACATGCGGCGGCTTATCAACTGTCACTCACACTGTCACTCTTACTTTGCTCACGAGTCTACACAGTATTTTGGTCACCCCTGGTGGTTGACTGAATGTTGCTGGTAAATTACTTGAATTGATATGCAGCAGAGCCTGCTTTTTAAATGTTAATATCGCCAGCGATCACATTTAATCGTAACGACCAAACTTGTGATCACGAGTAAAATTCGATTAAAAATGTGCAGCCCTACCAGGGAGGGTAGTGGTCTCCCAATTATTCTTTGCATATAGGGGTAGTAGGCATAACAAGGGGTAGGGGGTCTGAATTTAGCCCTTTAGAGCGGGGGGTTTCAGATGCTGACTTGCCCAGGGAGGGCGAGAAAAGTTCCCTAATTTCTGCATAAGTTATATAACATATTACACGTCAGTTTGTTATGTTAGCCTGCTAGCCACACTAGCTAACGTTAGGCTATAATACTGTTGAACAGCTTGTGAATGTGAAAACATTAACGTTACATACCTTCAAAAAATTCACAAGAGACAACAGTTATCGATGGCGGCTTCTTTTGCATGTAGTTATTCGTTTATCCATCAACGGAAGCATGATGAACTATAAAAAAACGATCTTTGTTTTTACGGTGTGACGTAAGTGCAAACATAACTATGTTTACATGCCCAAACGTAAACTATACAGTGACGTAGCAAGTGGTGTCCCAATTCCTAGAAAAGGTACAAGGCTCCACCCCTTGTTTCTTCATTTCCAGTAATGGTAGTGGTTGAGGGCTCGTCGTAGTGAGTACGGTGAACATTTGGATTGGGCCAAACTGTAGTTTGAATAAAAGGTTTTTATGTTATTCAAAGGACTACAGTTTTTTTCAGTTTCTAAAATAATAACTGTTTCAATTTAACAATTAGGCCATCAAGTTTAAGATAAATCTTGTGATGATCGATTAAAAATATAGATAAAGGATAATTTTACATTTATTTTTTTAGTCCCGTGCCCCCCCCCACACCCTGAGGGATCGTCTCCCTAATGTGGTCAGGATTTGTATTACTCAGTGACCTTAAGAGTTATACAGCAGGAGCTTAGTCTTCAGACGGTACACCCAAGTTATACAGGTCTGAAAGTAGAGGCAATCCACTTCTCCATGTTCCTGTTAGACACATAGCTAACAAACTAAATTCAAGAAAGAAAGCAATGTTACTACTGCACAGAAAAAATGGGCTGGAGCACGATGGAGCAGCGTGTATATATGATGCCCCCTTCACATTTCTGACTGCCCCCTCATAAAAGATCTGCCTAGAACCGGCCCTAGTCACAAAAGCCAATGGACTTTGTTGATCCAGAGCCAACTATTATGCACAGTTTGGCCACCCTGCACAGACAAAAACAGTAAAAGAATGATTTGGAATTCGGTGATAAAATGATATTTATTCCTTGCAGCTGTTATGATATAGTTCACCTTACAGTGGTAGTAGTTTTTTTCTGTCACTGCTGGAGACAAACACAAATGCAAGACCTTCATAAGGAAAACTCACCAGACAGTATGTTTTGATGCAACTGGATCAGTTGTAAGAAAACTGATTTGGCCAAATTGTATATTGTTTTCTTGTACCAGGGTGTCCTGACAGGGCATACCAATCTCCCAATGGTGCATATGCTGTCAGAGAAACATGATGTTAATGCCATCGCACTTTGACTGACAGAATGGATTTGTGCAGGTGCACCTGTTCCAAAATAAGCCGCCAGTGTTTTTCTCTGACCGTTATATGTGCTCTGGGTAAGGCATTTACTCATTTGCCAGACTTGAAAACCAAACTAAATGAATACTTTACCATTTTACTTGGTTAACAAGATGCAAAACTACCACACTGTTTGTTCTGGGCTGATATTGTACACTGAATCAAGATGATCTGCACCTGGGACTGCCTGAAGGAAAAAACACATCGGATTAAATATATAATAAAGGTCCTTAGCAGAGATTTTTAAATCAAAATCTGTTGAGTATTCAAAATAACTATTATGTGCTTCCGGAGGTAGGAATTGAAACTCTCTCTGACTGGAGATTCTGCCAGACGTTCCCAGCAGACCCTCACAATGCGCTTGGGCCTGCCAGGTCTGTCCAGCATCCTCCCCCACCATCGCAGCCAACTCACAATGATGATCGGTAGAAAGCTCCGCCCCTCTCTTCACCCGAGTGTCCAAAACATGAGGCCGCACATCCGATTACACAACTACAACGTCGATCGTGGAACTGCGGCCTAGGGTGTCCTGGTGCCAAGTGCACATATGGACACCCTTATGTTTGAACATGGTGTTTGTTATGGACAATCCGTGACGAGCACAAAAGTCCAATAACAAAACACCACTCGGGTTTAGATCTGGGCGGCCATTCTTCCCAATCACATCTCTCCAGGTTTCACTGTCGTTGCCAACATGAGCGTTGAAGTCCCCCAGTAAGACAAGGGAATCACCCGGGGGAGCACTTTCCAGTACTCCCTCGAGTGTACCCAAAAAGGGTGGGTACTCTGAACTGCTGTTTGGTGCGTAAGGCGGAGGGAAGCTACCCTCTCGTCCATTGGGTTGAACTCCAACATGCAGGCTTTGAGCCGGGGGGCAACGAGAATTGCCACCCCAGCCCGTCGCCTCTCACTGCCGGCAACGCCAGAGTGGAAGAGAGTCCAGTCCCACTCGAGAGAACTGGTTCCAGAGCCCGACTATATCCAGCCGGAACTTCTCCACCTCACGCACTAGCTCGGGCTAGGGCTGGGCAATATGACTAAAAAATGTATCACGATATAAGTGTTTCATATCAGTCGATATCGATAATTATTGATAAAAAAACCAAAAAACTATTCTAAATAAAGACCAGGAGAAAAAAGGCTGAATTTAAATACTTTTATTTTAAATATAACCTTTAACCTTTAACCTTTAGAACGAGGTCAGCATTAAGAAAAACAGTCAAATAAATGAAAATACTGGTCGATGTGCAAATATTGACATTAAATAAATGCTTACCCAGACTTCTCAACTATGCTGAGCGGTAGCATGTCCTTCGCTAATTGATACTCCACTGCGTCCGTTATTTCTTTATAACGTTTTGATTTTGTGTCGTATGGCACTGCTGCCGAGTACCTCTCCATGGTGGTCTGTTGTTGCCGCTTCGGTGCTGTTCCACTTGCACCGGCTGATGTTGTGCTGTACTCCAGCGGGTGAGAGCGGCTCAGGTGGTAAAATAAGTTTGTTGTGTTCCAAGACTTGGTCGGGGCGACGACCTTGCAAGGTTTGCAGACAGTATTACTCTGATTCGTATCGGACTTAAAAAATCCAAAATACTGCCAAACCGGTGACGTGACGTTTCCTTTTTTATTTACAATTTCCTCTCGTGCTGCCGCACTCATATTCCCGTTTCGTTGATTAACGTGGACCCCGACTTAAACAAGTTGAAAAACTTATTCGGGTGTTACCATTTAGTGGTCAATTGTACGGAATATGTACTGAACTGTGCAATCTACTAATAAAAGTATCAATCAATCGTTGCTTAATTTTTTTCCTGTTAGCATTTCCCAGAATGCTAAAGCCCTTCCTCTGCCTACACACCCCAGAATGCCGTGCGGTTCCGGCTCTGCGTTTCTTACTATTTTTTTCTAACAGAACTCAGTGAAATTATCGAACGTTCTATCGACCCCATTTTCTATTGATATCGATCACATGTCTATCGCGATATATATTGTTATTGTTTTATCGCCCAGCCCTAGCTCAGGCTCCTTCACCCCCAGTAAGGTGACGTTCCACATCTCAAGAGCTAGCTTATGTAGCCGAAGATCGGACCGCCAAGTGCTTTGCCTCCGCCTGCCGCCCAGCTCACAATGCACCCGACCTCTATGGCCCCTCCTTTGAGTGGTGAGCTCTTTGGAGGGATGACCCACGTTGCCTCTTCGGGCTGTGCCCGGCCGGGCCCCATGGGGAAAGGCCCGGCCACCAGGCACTCGCCATCGTGCCCAAACTCCGGGCCTGGCTCCAGAGTGGGGCCCCAGTGACCCGCGTCCGGGCGAGGGAAATCTGAGTCCATTATGTTGTAGTTCCATAGCAGTCTTTGAGCTGCTCTTTGTCTGATCCCTCACCTAGGACATGTTTGTCTTGGGAGACCCTACCAGGGGGCATTGAAGCCCCCTGACAACATAGCTCCTGGGATCATTGGGACACGCAGACTCCTCTAGCATGATATGGTTGCAGCTCAGAGAGGAAGAACTTTGAACATGTCACGAGGGAGGTGCGGGACATTGAGTCCATATGGACCATGTTCCGCACCTCTATTGTCGAGGCGGGTGATTGGAACTGTGGCCACAAGGTTGTTGGTGCCTGTCGTCGCGGTAATCCCAGAACCCGTTGGTGGACACCAGCAGTGAGGGATGCCGTCAAGCTGAAGAAGGAGCTCTATCGGGTTCTTTTGGCTCATAAGACTCCGGAGGCAGGGGACGGGTACTGACGGGCCAAGCGGTGTGCAGCTTTAGCGGTCGCGAAGGCAAAAACTTGGACATGGGAGGAGTTCAGGGAGGCCATGGAAAACGACTTCTGGACGGCTTCGAAGCGATTCCGGACCACCATCCCCCGCTTCAGGAAGGGGAAGCAGTGCACTGTCAACACCGTGTATGGTGTGGATGGTCTTCTGCTGACTTCGACTGCGGATGTTGTGGATCGGTGGAGGGAATACTTCGAAGACCTCCTCAATCCCACCAACTTGTGTTCCTATGAGGAAGCAGTGCCTGGGGAATCTGTGGTGGGCTCTCCTATTTCTGGGGCTGAGGTTGCTGAGGTAGTTAAAAAGCTCCTCGGCGGCAAAGCCCAAGGGGTGGATGAGATCTGCTCGGAGTTCCTTAAGGCTCTAGATGCTGTGGGGCTCTCTCGGTTGACAAGACTCTGCAGCATCACGTGGACATCGGGGGCGGTATCTCTGGATTGGCAGACCGGGGTGGTGGTTCCTCTCTTTAAGAAGGGGGACCGGAGGGTGTGTTCCAACTATCGTGGGATCACACTCCTCAGCCTTCCCGGTAGGTTTATTCAGGTGTACTGGAGAGGAGGCTACGCCGGATAGTCGAACCTCAGATTCAGGAGGAACAGTGTGGTTTTCGTCCTGGTCGTGGAACTGTAGACCAGCTTTATACTCTCGGCAGGGTTCTTGAGGATGCATGGGAGTTTGCCAAACCAGTCTACATGTGCATTGTGGACTAGATAAAGGCATTCCACCGTGTCCCTCGGGAAGTCCTGTAGGGAGTGCTCAAAGAGTATGGGATATTGGACTGTCTTATTGTGGCAGTCCGCTCCCTGTATGATCAGTGTCAGAGCTTGGTCTGCATTGCCGGCAGTAAGTCGGACACGTTTCCAGTGTGGGTTGGACTCCGCCAAGGCTGTCCTTTGTCACCGATTCTGTTCATAACTTTATGGACAGAATTTGTAGGCGCAGTCAAGGCGTTGAGGGGTTCCGGTTTGGTGGCCGCGGAATCAGGTCTCTGCTTTTTGCAGATCATGTGGTCCTGATTGGTTCGCAGCCGAGTGTGAAGCAACCGGAATGAGAATCAGCACCTCCAAGTCCGAGTGCATGGTTCTCGCCCGGAAAAGGGTGGAGTGCCATCTCCGGGTTGGGCAGGAGACCCTGCACCAAGTGGAGGAGTTCAAGTACCTACGAGTCTTGTTCACGAGTGTGGGAAGAGTGGATCGTGAGATCGACAGGCGGATCGGTGCGGCGTCTTCAATAATGCGGACGTTGTACCGATCCGTTGTGGTGAAGAAGGAGGTGAGCCGGAAGGCAAAGCTCTCAATTTACCGGTCGATCTACGTTCCCATCCTCATTTTATGAGCTTTGGGTCATGACCGAAAGGATAAGATCACGGGTACAAGCGGCCGAAATGAGTTTCCTCCACCGGGAGGCGGGGCTCTCACTTAGAAATAGGTTGAGAAGCTCTGCCATCCGAGAGGAGTTCAAAGTAAAGCCGCTGTTCCTCCAAATCGAGAGGAGCCAGATGAGGTGGTTCGGGCATCTGGTCAAGATGCCACCCAAACGCCTCCCAAAATTTAACTTATACTCCAGTGCGACTTACACATGTTTTTTTCCTTCTTTATTATCCATTTTCGGCAGGTGTGACTTATTCTCAGGAGAGACTTATACTCCGAAAAATACGGTAATTACGACGTGTACAAAGCAATTAGCTACCTGCTGCCACCTACTGATATGGAAGAGTTTTACATTTTTACTCTCCCGAGCTTTAGACAGCACCGACACTCAACAACACTTTATTTGCAGATTATATTTACTGGTTTGCATAAAATATTTTTAACCCAAATAGGTGAAATTACATAAACTCCCACGGCACACCGCACAGTGGTTGGAAAAACACTGCTCTATAGTGCCCGTTATACTCTCTCTCAAAACATCCAGAAGCCACCAACAATAATCCATTTACATGTCGTGACCTGAAAATTACCCAAGTATAAGTGATACTATTATTATAAGCGCCAACATAGACAACCTATTTTAGCAGCGCATTGATAGCAGTGAAGTAATACTATCTTATGCTGCCATTGTTGACACGCTAACCCAACAAGTGCTTCTGCTTTTTCTCAAACTTGCAAAAAATCCATTCTAGATTTTAATTCATGCATCTCTCACCTGCTAGCCGGTTATGGCAAAAAAAGACACTGGTCTTTTTTTTTTTAACCCTTCATGAGGCATGGCATCATGGCACTTGTTGCAAAGTTATTCCAAATAGGAGATATTCATTTCTTATACACTTAGCCCCTCTGCCCATTTTGGTTGCCCATTGCCTCCCATTGTAATACATTGTACGAAAGCCTATTGTGTGCCGTTAACCAGTTCTGTAATCTTCTTGTGCCTTTATGTTGATAGATCAATCTGTGACGTCATTTCCCCTTTAAAGCACGTCTTTGTCAGAATAGCCGGTTTCGATCAATGGTGGCAGCCAACCTTGTGTGCATTGACGACTAAATGTAAGTTTTGTCATATACTGTTACAGCATTTGAACTGAATGTCGTGCCTTGCTACTTCTGCACATATTTGGTGCATTGTATGCTAAGTTTAGATGTTTTTGGGTTAATTGAGAGATAAATAGTCTCGTTGACGACATTCACGCATAGTTTATTTAACGTCATTGCAACTGCGATGGCGTAGTTTGGCCTCCAGATGACAAGGACCACATAATCGCCATTTATGTCTCTGAAGCTTAGAAACTTATATAATATGTATGCACATGCATGCATATTGCTGCATATTGATGAGTGAATAATTGGATTATAATTTTTCCAATTTTCTCTATTTGTTGAGCCCACACAAATACACACATTCACATACACTTTTCAGCAATAAAGATGATTAAAGGATTCTCTGGCCGGAATCTGTCCAACCTGTCCCAACTCTAAAAAAATTTTCCCTTCCTTACACACATATTTTTCAATATACAAAAAAACTGATAGGTTATGATGCTTACACCACAAATACTGATTGGATCTAATAAGCATCCAACCATCCATTTTCTACTGCTTGTTCCTCTTGGGTTGGCGGGGGGTGCTGGAGCTTATCTCAGCTGCATTCGGGCGGAAGGCGTTGTACACCCTGGACAAGTCCCAACCTCATCGCAAGGCCAACACAGACAGACAACCAGGGGCGGCATAGCTCGTTTGGTAGAGCGGCCGTGCCAGCAACTTGAGGGTTGCAGGTTCAATTCCCGCTTCCGCCATCCTAGTCACTGCCGTTGTGTCCTTGGACAAGACACTTTATCCACCTGCTCCCAGTGCCACCCACACTGGTTTAAATGTAACTTAGATATTGGGTTTCACTATGTAAAGCGCTTTGAGTCACTAGAGAAAAGCGCTATATAAATATAATTCACTTCACTTCACAACAGTCACACACAAAGGTCAATTTATTGTTGCCAATCAACCTATCCCCAGGTGCATGTCTTTGGAGGTGGGAGTAAGACGGAGTATCTGGAGGAAACTGAATCTAATAAGCATCTCCCCCTTCAATACAAGGAAACGTAGTTTCTGGTTTAATATCACTTCTCAACCAAAATTTAATGGAAGAGACATCCATCCGTCTGATTTATTCATTAATGTAGTGTTTTTGCATAGTTATTCATTCAAATTGAGAAGTCTGCCAACAAATGACTTAAATGCACTAAACCATGATAGTGGTAGGTCGTTATTGCAACAGAGAGGTGTGCTTTTGAAAACATTTTGCATCAGTCGTCTGTATGTAAACAGGGGAATGGCACCTATATACCACTAGATGGCGACAAATTGTCTGGCTAGTGTAACTTGCAATGCATGGAGTCTTCAATGTTATTTCCATTAAAACAAACGTTCAGTTTCAGCAAAGATATGTGCCGATATACTTTCCATCCATCCATTCATCTTCTACCGCTTGTACCTCTCGGGGTCGCAAACTCTACACAGAATGACCTCTAACCCAGCACCTATTGCCTTTCAAATATTCCACTTTCTAATGAAAAAAGATTGCTTTTTTTTGTTTTTGTTTTTCAAAAAACAAACAAAAGACATTACAAATAATACAATCTTAATATCTATGGATATGCCTGAGGCTGCTGAAAAAATTGAAATGTTTAAAGTTTCATTTGTAAAAATTATAAATGACTTACTTAACTTTTATGATTTTGTCCATTGTTCGGCTAGAGGGGATAGTGTGTGCTTTTGGGGAAAAAAAATGTAATTGATCAAAAAACAATAATGCATCTAAATCAGTGTTAAGGAATATTGTCCTAATTAAAGGCTGCAATTATCTCATCTAAAGTATTCCACTTTGCAACTTTTTTTTTTTTTTTTTTAGAAAATATTGCATTTTGTGTTTTTTCATCATAAAAAATGTTTTGTTTTTTACATTGAGCATAAAACATAAAAAATACAAATATATAAATCTGTATTTGTTGAATAATTTAAATTGTTGAAAATTAAATAAAATAATTACATGACTTACTTTTAACATTTGTCCTTTTTTCATCGCTTAGTCTCCATAAATCAAAAGTGTATGCCCGAAACACTTGTGCATTCAATGACTTATGTCATTATTTTGACAATGTTATAAGTTGCAACGAACACAACAGACACTTCCTTCAACTGATATAAGCCATCGCCACACAGGGTGTGTGACCCAACAGGTCTACGAAAAGAGGGCAAGCCTGCTAAAGGAAATATTTGAAGCTGTCTGTAACATCTAGCACATTACAAATAGATGCACAATGCAACATCTCTGCTATAATACAGAGAACACTGCAAAACATTGCAAGTGTTAATTTGTCAAAACAAGGTTCTTCACCAGATTGCAAACAAAGCACACGGACAGTCACATTCCTTTCTACCTCCATTAGTGTCCTCCAGACTTTTGGCACGTCTTGCTACTGCTGTGGAAGAAGGACTCAACCTTACTGACTCTGCCTCCGGCCAATCAGAGAAGGCACCACATAGGAAATAGTATATGTTCAGGGAGGGTTCCCTACAGTTACAGGCTAGCAGATTTTGTTAGGTGTGACACTGACCAGAGAGGATTTCCCTTGTGTGAATTCCCCTCTAACATAGAACTCCAAGGACAGACCTTCACAGTGAGAGCAGTCATTGCTTTTCAAGCAGGCTTGACCCAGGAGGCTCTTGGACATTATGTGTCCTTCTGCAAAAGAGATGCATGTGTCTGGGCGTTGTATGATGACCTGTGAAGTGGTGTACAAGCAGCATCCAAAAAAAAATTGATCTGCCCACATGCTGTGTTGTACAGAGAGGACATAATACTTTGTTCTCATAATGTGTAGTTATTGAGTTTACTTTTATACCTGATTTTATGTTGCATCATAAATGTTCAATTGGTCCTCGTCAGCAAGCATGCATTTGTAGACTTCTGATGTTCTTTTTGAGAAAGCCAGAGAGCAGGGCATTACAATAGTGTAAACGACAGGCAATAAAATGATGCATCAGCACCTCCGTGTTGGCCTGTAAAAGAAACGGGTGAACTGTGCCTATGTACTTAAGATGATTAATACCTATTTTTGTAATATTTTGTGCCTATGTACTTAAGATGATTAATACCTATTTTTGTAATATTTTAAATATGTGGGCTTCACGGTGGCAGAGGGGTTAGTGCGTCTGCCTCACAATACGAAGTTCCTGCAGTCCTGGGTTCAAATCCAGGCTCGGGATCTTTCTGTGTGGAGTTTGCATGTTCTCCCCGTGAATGCGTGGGTTCCCTCCGGGTACTCCGGCTTCCTCCCACTTCCAAAGACATGCACCTGGGGATAGGTTGATTGGCAACACTAAATTGGCCCTAGTGTGTGAATGTGAGTGTGAATGTTGTCTGTCTATCTGTGTTGGCCCTGCGATGAAGTGGCGACTTGTCCAGGGTGTACTCTGCCTTCCGCCCGATTGTAGCTGAGATAGGCGCCAGCGCCCCCCGCGACCCCGAAAGGGAATAAGCGGTAGAAAATGGATGGATGGATGGATGTGGGATAAAAGTCAACTCAAAGTCAAAAATCACGCCCAGATTTTTCCGTCCATCCATCCAGCCATTTTCTACCGCTTGTCCCTTTCGGGGTCGCGGGGGGTGCTGGAGCCAGTTTAAGCTAGTCATTGTCTTTTTTTCAAAAATTTTACTTAAAAACTAAGTTGGAGACAGGTTGGTAGTTATTAAACGTTTGGTCCAAACTGCTGTTTTTAAAAGCGGTAAGGAAGACCCCTGTCAGAAGAGAGCAGTTTATAATTGTTAAAAGCTGTTCCTCAAATAATCCATAAAAAATTTCTAAAAGTGATTGGATCCAGAGGGCAGGTTGTTGGGTTTACTTGGGAGAAAACTCTACCAAGTGTTCTTGCATCAACCAGAACAAAACTTTCCAGTGTTTCCTCAGGCAAGGACAACAGATCAAGTGAATCAGCACATAAAACTTGTTGTAATTGGAGACCAGATCTGATGTCTTCGATCTTGGTTCTGAAGTGGTCTGCAAAGTCCTCGCAAAGGGCATTTGAGGGTGTTTAAGAGCTTTTAGAATTGTACTTGTTAAAATAGATAATGTGGCGATGAAGAACCAGGGGTTGCTTTTATGGTCTGTGATGAGTTGTGAGTAATGTTGAATTCCTGAAGGCTTGTTTGACTGTGTTATTGAAGTCTTGAGTTGTTGATGTAAAATCTGATAATGTATTGTTGATTTGGATTTCCTCCATCTCCTCTTCGCACTACTGCAATTTCTTTTTAACTGATGTAATTGTTCGTCGTTTCTCCACAGAGGTGTAGGTTTTGTTTTGATTGTGTGTGGAGCTACTGAGTCCAAAGTTGATTTCAGTTTACAGTTAAAATGATCAACAATGATGTCTGATGATTTCACAAGGAGCGTTCTGTAAAATCTCAATAAAATTTGCTGCCACTTCACATGTTAAGCAGCGTTTCCTCACTGTTCTCACTGGGGGCCCCTGCTGGTTAAGACTAGTGATATTAAAAAAAAACACACAATAAAATAGTGGTCAGACACAGCCAGGTCAGCAACAGAGGACAAACCAATGGACAGGCCATGGATTATGTCCAGGTCCAGGGTGTGTCCCCTCTTGTGAGTTGGCTGTGTGACATGCTGCTTAAAATCAAAACAATTTAAAACGTTTAAAAACTCTCTGGATAAAAAAATCAAAGAAGCTGTAAGCCAATATATTCAACTCAAGGCCCGCGGGCCACATCTGGCCCACCAAAGCGCTTTATTTGGCCCGCCGAACATGACCTATATATAGGCTCTTTATTATGCAGTTGCCCTGATACAAGGCAAAGAAAATAAAAAGACAAACACCAGTTACATGTCAAATACATTTATTTTTAGACATGACCCAAAAAAGACTTGCTGAATGAACATATTTTTTGTTAGATAGGTTGATAATCTATCAATGTTTATTTATATAGCCTTAAATCACAAGTGTCTCAAGGGGCTGCACAAGCCACAACGACATCCGCAGTACAGAGCCCACATAAGGGCAAGGAAAAACTCACCGCAGTGGGACATCGATGGGAATGACTATGAGAAACCTTGGAGAGGACCGCATATGTGGGCAACCCCCAAACCCCCCACATGGATATCACCACATGGGTTCAGGAACACTTCAGAAAACCACTGTCACTAACTACAGTTTGTCGCTACATCTGTAAGTGCAAATTAAAGCTCTGCTATGCAAAGCGAAAGCCATTTATCAACAACACCCAGGAACGCCGCCGGCTTCGCTGGGCCCAAGCTCATTTAAGATGGACTGATGCAAAGTGGAAAAGTGTTCTGTGTTCTGACGAGTCCACATTTCAAATTGTTTTTGGAAATATTCGACATTGTGTCATCTGGACCAAAGGGGAAGCGAACCATCCAGACTGCTATCGACGCAAAGTTGAAAAGCCAGCATCTGTGATGGTATGGGGGTGCATTACTGCCCAAAGCATTGGTAACTTATACATCTGTGAAGGCACCATTAATGCTTTAAGGCAGTGGTCCCCAACCTTTTTGTATCTGCGGACCGGTCAACGCTTAATAATTTGTCCCGCGGCCCAGGGGGTGTCCTTTTTTTTCTTTTTTCTTTTTTTCTTTTTTGTCATGAAAAAGGGATGTTTTTGTCATGAAAAAGGGAGTTTTTTTGTGGTTGGTGCACTATTTGTAAGTGTATATTGTGTTTTTTATGTTGATTTAATAAAAAAAACAAAAACAAAAAAAAAACATTTTTTATTTTTATAAAAAATTATTCTGCGGCCCGGTGGTTGGGGACCACTGCTTTAAGGTACATACAGGTTTTGGAACAACATATGCTGCCATCTAAGCGCCGTCTTTTTCATGGACGCCCCTGCTTATTTCAGCAAGACAATGCCAAGCCACATTCAGCACGTGTTATAACAGCATGCCTTCGTAAAAATAGTGTAGGTACTTTCCTGGCCCGCCTACAGTCCAGACCCGTCTCCCATCGAAAATGTGTGGCGCATTATGGAGCGTAAAATACGACAGCGGAGAACCCGGACTGTTGAACGACTGAAGCTCTACATAAAGCAAGAATAGGAAAGAATTCCACTTTTAAAGCTTCAACAACTCGTTTCCTCAGTTTCCAAACGTTTATTGAGTGTTGTTAAAAGAAATGGTGAAGTAACACAGTGGTGAACATGCCCTTTCCCAACTACTTTGGCACCTTTTGCAGCCATGAAATTCTAAGTTAATTATAGGTTGATTGGCAACACAAAATTGGTCCTAGTGTGTGGATGTGAGTGTGAATGTTGTCTGTCTATCTGTGTTGGCCCTGCGATGAGGTGGCGACTTGTCCAGGGTGTACCCCGCCTTCCACCCGATTGTAGCTGAGATAGGCGCCAGCGCCCCCCGTGACCCCAAAAAGGGAATGAGCGGTAGAAAATGGATGGATATTATTTGAAAAAAAAAAAAAAAGTTTATTTGTTTGAACATCAATTATCTTGTCTTTGAATATGGGTTGAAAAGGATTTGCAAATCATTGTTTTCCGTTTATATTTACATCTAACACAATTTCCCAACTCCTATGGAAACGGGGTTTGTAACATAATAGAGTCCATAACATCAATGATAAATGATATTCATAATATTCATACATAAAATGTATGAATAGAAAAGAGACAAAGTCTTGGCTTGAGTTCAATCAACAAAAAGTCATTCTTATCTGGTAGAAGCGGTTACCTCTAGGTCACATTGTTGAAACCCAGTAATTACAAATATAAAAAAGGGACAGGCGGTAGACATCCATCCATCCATTTTGTACCGCTTGTCCCTTATGGGGTTACGGGGGGTGCTTGAGCCTATCTCAGCTGCATTCAGACAATGGATGGATAATAATGTAAATATGTATGGCCTTATCCAACCACAACATATCAGACAACATATCATCACATTATTAAAATATGTATCATAAATCAAAGCTGAAACAAAAAAAAAATCCATGTCTCGTCGTTGTTTTCACAGTACTTCAAGTCTCGGTCGACTCTTTTTAAGGCAAAAGGAAACTTTGACCCCATAATATGATATGCAATAAATGGCTCATGATACTTTCCTCGTCTACAACCACAGTTAGTAGGTTCCACATAAATAAGCCTTAAATCTATTAAGTGGGCACAAAACAAGAATAAACATTTAATATTTGAATAAAAAAAAAATCAGCATTTCACTTTTATGAAATCTAACAAATACTAGACTGAATAATACAACACATTCCCCACAACAAAAATCGTATGTCATTTAGTTCAGTTCAATTCAGTTTATTTCAAACATGCATACAATACAATGTTATGCATCACGCAGTTCCAGTCGTTTAATTACAGCACGTTCGAAAAGGAGTAGGAAGAAGCATAGCTTATTTAATCCTAGCCCTTTTCATAACGTAACAATTTTATCCATTTACCTTGTTCTCTGTAACAGAACAGTGGACAGATAAATAAATGTACCATAGTAAACATACAACTATTAAATACATAAATAATCTTTGTCTCAATAAAAAAGGGGGGAAAAAGGGTTCAAGATGTTCATCATAGTTCTTGATCTGTGAACTTTGTGAACACTTGTAGTTTGAACAGTCTCTTAAACTTAATCATATTGGTGCTTTGTTTGATTTCTTCTGGTTAATCTGTTCCAAAATTTTATCCCGCATACTGATAAACTAAAAGTTTTAAGTGTTGTACACGCATACAGGTATTTTAAATTTGATTTCCTTCAAGGTTTTATTTCTCCTCTTTTGTTGAAAATAATTGCTGTACATTCTTGGGTAGCAGGTTATAGTTTGCTTTTTATATCATTTTAGCTGTTTGCAAATACACTAAATCGTTGAATTTCAATAATTGTGATTTAATCAATAAAGGGTTTGAATGTTTTCTATATCCAACATTATGCATTATTCTAATTGATCTCTTTTTAACACAGTTAGTGAATGAAGTGCACTTTTGTAGTTATTGTCCCATATTTCGACACAATAACTCAGATATGGTAACATGAGCGAGCAGTAAAGAATATGAAGTGATTTTTTGTCTAGAACATGTTTTTCTTCATTCATTATTGATATGTTTCTTGGTATTTTATGTTGTATATTTTTTTCATGATATTTCCAATTCATTTTATCATCTACTATAACACCTACTCCTCTCTGAGCTGCTACCTTACCGTGGTAGAGGAGTTTGCGTGTCCCAATGATCCTAGGAGCTATGTTGTCTGGGGGCTTTCATGCCCCCTGGTAGGGTCTCCCAAGACAAACAGGTCCTAGGTGAGTGATCAGACAAAGAGCAGCTCAAAGACTTCTATGGAATTACAACAAAATGAACTCAGATTTCCCTCGCCCGGACGCGGGTCACCGGGGCCCCGCTCTGGAGCCAGGCCCGGAGTTGGGGCACGATGGCGAGCGCCTGGTGGCCGGGCCTGTCCCCATGGGGCCCGGCCGGGCGCAGCCCG
This sequence comes from Nerophis ophidion, assembly GCF_033978795.1. Lineage (NCBI taxonomy): Eukaryota > Metazoa > Chordata > Actinopteri > Syngnathiformes > Syngnathidae > Nerophis > Nerophis ophidion. The sequence goes on from NC_084620.1 coordinate 42,614,794, forward strand.
AAGAGGCAACGTGGGTCATCCCTCCAATGGGCTCACCACTCATAGGAGGGGCCATAGAGGTCGGGAGCATTGTGAGCTGGGCGGCAGCCGAAGGCAGGGCACTTGGCGGTCCGATCTTCGGCTACAGAAGCTAGTTCTTGGGACGTGGAACGTCACCTCACTGGGGGGGAAGGAGCCTGAGCTAGTCCGCGAGGTAGAGAAGTTCCGGCTGGATATAGTCGGACTCACCTCGACGCACAGCAAGGGCTCTGGAACCAGTTCTCTCAAGAGGGACTGGACCCTCTTCCACTCTGGCGTTGCCGGCAGTGAGAGGCGACGGGCTGGGGTGGCAATTCTCGTTGCCCCCCGGCTCAAAGCCTGCACGTTTGAGTTCAACCCAGTGGACGAGAGGGTAGCTTCCCTTCGCCTTCGGGTGGGGGGACGGGTCCTGACTGTTGTTTGTGCTTACGCACCAAACAGCAGTTCAGAATACCCACCCTTTTTGGGTACACTCAAGGGAGTACTGGAAAGTGCTCCCCCGGGTGATTCCCTTGTCCTACTGGGGGACTTCAACGCTCATGTTGGCAACGACAGTGAAACCTGGAGAGGCGTGATTGGGAAGAATGGTCGCCCGGATCTAAACCCGAGTGGTGTTTTGTTATTGGACTTTTGTGCTCGTCACGGATTGTCCATAACAAACACCATGTTCAAACATAAGGGTGTCCATATGTGCACTTGGCACCAGGACACCCTAGGCCGCAGTTCCACGATCGACGTTGTAGTTGTGTAATCGGATTTGCGGCCTCATGTTTTGGACACTCAGGTGAAGAGAGGGGCGGAGCTTTCTACCGATCACCACCTGGTGGTGAGTTGGCTGCGATGGTGGGGGAGGATGCCGGACAGACCTGGCAGGCCCAAACGCATTGTGAGGGTCTGCTGGGAACGTCTGGCAGAGTCTCCTGTCAGAGAGAGTTTCAATTCACACCTCCGGGAGAACTTTGAACATGTCACGAGGGAGGTGCGGGACATTGAGTCCGAGTGGACCATGTTCCGAACCTCTATTGTCGAGGCGGCTGATTGGAGCTGTAGCCGCAAGGTTGTTGGTGCCTGTCGTGGCGGTAATCCCAGAACCCGTTGGTGGACACCAGCAGTGAGGGATGCCGTCAAGCTGAAGAAGGAGTCCTATTGGGTTCTTTTGGCTCATAGGACTCCGGAGGCAGTGGACGGGTACCGACGGACCAAGCGGTGTGCAGCTTTAACGGTCGCGGAGGCAAAAACTCGGACATGGGAAGAGTTCGGGGAAGCTATGGAAAACGACTTCCGGACGGCTTCGAATCAATTCTGGACCACCATACGCTGCCTCAGGACGGGGAAGCAGTGCACTATCAACACCATCTATGGTGCGGATGGTGTTCTGCTGACTTCGACTGCGGATGTTGTGGATCGGTGGAGGGAATACTTCGAAGACCTCCTCAATCCCACCAACACGTCTTCCTTTGAGGAAGCGGTGCCTGGGGAATCTGTGGTGGACTCTCCTATTTCTGGGGCTGAGGTCGCTGAGGTAGTTAAAAAGCTCCTCGGCGGCTAGGCCCCGGGGGTGGATGAGATCCGCCCGGAGTTCCTTAAGGCTCTGGATGCTGTGGGGCTGTCTTGGTTGACAAGACTCTGCAGCATCGCATGGACATCGGGGGCGGCATAGCTCGGTTGGTAGAGCGGCCGTGCCAGCAACTTGAGAGTTGCAGGTTCGATTCCCGCTTCCGCCATCCCAGTTACTGCCGTTGTGTCCTTGGGCAAGACACTTTACCCACCTGCTCCCAGTGCCACCCACACTGGTTTAAATGTAACTTAGATATTGGGTTTCACTGTGTAAAGCGCTTTGAGTCACTAGAGAAAAGCGCTATATAAATATAATTCACTTCACACTACCTCTGGATTGGCAGACCGGGGTGGTGGTCCCTCTCTTTAAGAAGGGGGACCGGAGGGTGTGTTCCAACTATCGTGGGATCACACTCTTCAGCCTTCCCGGTAAGGTTTATTCAGGTGTACTGGAGAGGAGGCTTCGCCGGATAGTCGAACCTCGGATTCAGGAGGAACAGTGTGGTTTTCGTCCTGGTCGTGGAACTGTGGACCAGTTCTATACTCTCGGCAGGGTTTTTGAGGGTGCATGGGAGTTTGTCCAACCAGTGCTTTGTGGACTTTGAGAAGGCATTCGACCGTGTCCCTCGGGAAGTCCTATGGGGAGTGCTCAGAGAGTATGGGGTACCGGACTGTCTTATTGTGGCAGTCCGCTCCCTGTATGAGCAGTGTCAGAGCTTGGTCCGCATTGCTGGCAGTAAGTCGGACACGTTTCCAGAGAGGGTTGGACTCCGCCAAGGCTGTCCTTTGTCACCGATTCTGTTCATAACTTTTATGGACAGAATTTCTAGGCGCAGCCAAGGCGTTGAGGGGATCCGGTTTGGTGGCCACGGGATTAGGTCTCTGCTTTTTGCAGATGATGTAGTCCTGATGGCTTCATCTGGCCGGGATCTTCAGCTCTCACTGGATCGGTTCGCAGCCGAGTGTGAAGCGACCGGAATGAGAATCAGCACCTCCAAGTCCGAGTCCATGGTTCTCGCCCGGAAAAGGGTGGAGTGCCATCTCCGGGTTGGGGAGGAGACCCTGCCCCAAGTGGAGGAGTTCAAGTACCTAGGAGTCTTGTTCACGAGTGGGGGAAGAGTGGATCGTGAGATCGACAGGTGGATCGGTGCGGCGTCTTCAGTAATGCGGACGTTGTATCGATCCGTTGTGGTGAAGAAGGAGCTGAGCCGGAAGGCAAAGCTCTCAATTTACCGGTCGATCTACGTTCCCATCCTCACCTATGGTCATGAGCTTTGGGTCATGACCGAAAGGATAAGATCACGGGTACAAGCGGCCGAAATGAGTTTCCTCCGCCGGGTGGCGGGGCTCTCCCTTAGAGATAGGGTGAGAAGCTCTGCCATCCGGGAGGAGCTCAACGTAAAGCCGCTGCTCCTCCACATCGAGAGGAGCCAGATGAGGTGGTTCGGGCATCTGGTCAGGATGCCACCCGAACCCCTCCCTAGGGATGTGTTTAGGGCACGTCCAGCTGGTAGGAGGCCACGGGGAAGACCCAGGACACGTTGGGATGACTATGTCTCCCGGCTGGCCTGGGAACGCCTCGGGATCCCCCGGGAAGAGCTAGACGAAGTGGCTGGAGATAGAGAAGTCTGGGCTTCCCTGCTTAGGCTGCTGCCCCCGCGACCCGACCTCGGATAAGCGGAAGATGATGGATGGATGGATGGATGGATATAACACCTAAAAATGTGTTTTCTTTTACCTTTTCAATATTTTCCCCGTCTATTTGTATTTGTGTTTGACTTTCTTTTCTACTGTTACCATATAGCATTATTTTAGTCTTACCAGTGTAATACATAAAATACCTTAAGAAGAATGATGACAGCCGACAGTAGATAGTTTTTGCAATAGACCGATTGTTGATAGACCACCTCCTCACCTTCTTTAACGGGGAACTGCACTGTATTTTGGAATTTTGCCTATCGTTCAAAATCCTTTTGAAAAAACATGACGACGGAGGGATTATTTTCTATATGCATTCGAAATACTAAATAAATTTGATCAAAAATCTGCTTACAATAGAGCCTATAGAGCCCCTCAAACAAAATATCCATCCAAATACCTCCATTGTGTTAATATATATATATATATATATATATATATATATATATATATATATATATATATATATATATATATATATATACTTATGATGTAAGTATATATGTATTGTAGAAACAAGCACATTTATAATAACTATATTAAAACAGTGATCCAAAAAGAGTACGCCAAAATCATCACACATTTATTCAGTTCTATAGCACTGTAATGGACTGAATCAACAGTCATTTGGTACAGGAGTTATCCAAGTTTTATTGTGTTACAATTTCACCATTGTTGTCCTGTAATCCTTTCGGCGCTGTTCAATTGTATCAAGACCAGGTGTTTATTTACCATCAAAATGGCAACTCCTCAACAGAAAGCGTTTTGTGTGCTTAAATTTGCGAAAACAAATGCCTTTGTAACGGTGCAGCGTGCTTTTAGAAAGGAATCTGGCATTAATCCACCCCATCGTGAGAGCATTTGACGGTGGGTTAAACAGTTTAAAGCGACTGGCTGCTTGTGTAAAGGAAAGAATCTTGGAAGACCTCGATGACATGAAAGATCAAATACCAGCAGTATTGAACACAGTGCATCGCGACATCCTGGTGCGCATTTGGGAGGAATTTTCATATCCTCACAACGAAACAGAGTGTTAGTCGGGGGAGAACAAGCGCTTTTCGTTTTGATCTCTCCAGTTCCATATCCTAAATGGCTATCAAAGTGTCCCAACTTTTTGGATTATATATTCAGCCATCTACTTTTCAGGTGAGAGGCACAATATATGATCTACAATAAATTTCCAGGGAGCAGGTAAACAAGGAAGCAGCTGTCGATGATGTAAACATTGGCACACAGGAAATCCCAACGCCGCTATAAATAGTTAATCTGCGTTAGCACTTATAATAACAATGTCACTAATACTTTAATATTCAAGTCACAAAATGTAAATGGAGTATTGTTGGTACTTTTTGAATGGTTGTTGGATTTTATGGGTGGAATAGTGGCGCTCCCATTGGCTCCACTTTATTTAATATTTAGAATCCATTAAAAAAAAAAAATGCATCCAATGTTTTTCATAATGATTGTGGACGATAAGCAAAATTCCCCAAAAAGTACAGTTCTTAACAACATATTAAACGCTACAATACTTACAGGTGTTGCAGTTTTTTTTATGTGATTTTGCTATCGAGGAAAATAATACATTTTTGAACGTTTGCTGGTCAATATTTATTGTCACGTGTCACATTGCCCTGCATCAAAGAATCAATGTATTTGGACATCCTTGATTTTTGCTAGGTACTCCAACTTTCTCTCACATTTCGAAAAAATCAATGTTAAGTAGAGACTTTAATTTAGGTCTACTCAACTTGCGGACCTGGAACGACACCACACTGGCCCCCGAGTTTAGTTCAAAACATTAGAACACTTATATAGAAAATATCTTTCACAGGGATGTATATCATTAGAATTTTATCAATACCAATATCGATTTTCCTGATCGATACCGATATTCAATGGTACTCTTATCGGTACTATATGTAATTTGTGTGAATAATGATGTGAAAGAATTACTTTTTTATTAGCATTATTTTTTTTAGCACAAGAGGTTGTACACCTCCACAACATCATGTAACGTCTCACTACAGGGAAGTCTTGCTTGTTAAGTCTTATACAAGTCAAATGTTTGCTAATGTAGTTGTTATTTCATCATCCTTTTATAAAGACAACAAAGATACATCACTGTTTCTATTTAATACAATTACACTCAAGTGGAAATCATATTTATGTATGGCACAAATGCGCAGAGCATAGACCTTTTACATGATACAGTCGTGGTCGAAATTTACATACACCTGTAAAAAACTAAGTCATGGCTGTCTTGAGTTTTCCAATAATATCTAAATCTCTTATTTTTTTGTGATAGTGATTGGATAACATACTTGTTTGTCACAAAAAGCTTTCATGAAGTTTTTTTAGTTTATGAATTTATTATGGATCTACTGAAAATGTGTCCAAATCTGTTGAGTCAAAAGTATAAATACAGCAATGTTAATATTTGGTTACATGTCCCTTGGCAAGTTTCACTGAAATAAGGCGCTTTTGGTTCCCATCCACAAGCTTCTAGCAAGCTTATGGTTAAATTTTTGACCACTTCTCTTGACAAAATTGGTGCAGTTCAGCTAAATTTGTTGGTTTTCTAACATGGACTTGTTTCTTCAGCATTGTCCACATGTTCAAGTCAGGACTTTGGGAAGGTCATTCTAAAACCTTAAATCTAGCCTGATTTAGCATTTTCTTTACCACTTTTGACGTGTGTTTGGCGTCACTGTCCTGTTGGAAAACCCAACCATGCCCAAAACCCAACCATGCCCAAGACACAACCTCCAGGCTGATGATTTTAGGTTCTCCTGAAGAATTTGGAGGTAGTACTCCTTTTTCATTGTCCCATTTACTTTCCGTATAGCACCAGTTCCATTGGCAGCAACACAGGCCCAAAGCATACTACTACCCCATCCATGCTTTACGGTAGGATGGTGTTCCTGGGATTAAAGGCCTCACCTTGTCTCCTGCAAACATATTGCTGGGTATTGTGGCCAAACAGCTCAATTTTTGTTTAATCTGACCACAGAACTTTCCTCCAGAAGGTCTTATCTTCCTATCTTATCAAATATATAATATAAACCAATGCAGTCAATCAGCATGTTAGGCAAATGTACATTTTGTAACAATTGGGATTGTTAATTGCGTTTATGTTGCACACAAATGTGTCTGTGTTGTGTGTACTATATACATCAGACTCAATGAGCAAGCGTAATTCTCAATTGTCCAGTTATAGACTCAATAGACAGAACAAATTTAACTCATTTAAGCAAGGTGTGTTTAGATGCCATTCAAAGGCAGTGTAATGGAGTGATGCTACCTTGCTTCAAAGCAACTTTATGGATTATTGTATTTTAGTGGACTAATATTAAGTGAACAAATATTGGCATGTGGATTACTGGATTGCTATGAGGACCGTTGATGAAGTGCTGTAGCAGCAGTCGTGGGTTAAGTGGTGTTCACTTGAAACTGCATAACTCTTATTAGAATCCATGACTTTAGTGGGACTTTTGAGAGGGACATTTTGTTGTGTTACAAACTTTTGTGTGGTGTTTCTTCCTTATTTGTGATTATCCAAGTTGTTTTTATGTGAAGCAGCGGCAGCTGAACTGAATGTGACAGTGATTAGCCGGATTAAAAAAAAAAAATACTGATAGAAGTATCATTAGTCCAGGATCTTTATGGTCCAGGGGAACGACCCATTACTAACTGGTATCAAATAATACTGGTACTCTGTATACATCCCTGTCTTTGACAACAGCTTTTTTGCAGTGGGTCTTTAAAAATCCCGTTGGATCTTGGACCAGTGTAAACATATTGCTTGTGTTTAATGCATGATTAGCCATTTAGGGAATGATTAGCCATTTATTGACATTTTAACCTCCTGAGAGTCAGAATCATTTGGAGTAGACCCTAGCGTTTTGCGTAACAGGTAATTTGTTTCCCCAAAATATGTAACTTTCACAAAAGAAATGGACCATACCAAATGTACACTGCATAGGACACTGGTTCCTTAAAATATGTATAGTGAACTTGGGAGCTGTCCAGCCTGCTCTATAAAGGGGGTTTGTACTGACTGGATGGACAAAAGATGTGTCAAAGAAATGTTATTTTTGGCTTTGTGAAATGATTTTTTACTTTTTTAGCAACTTCAGCACTACCTTGAATTTTACTTTTTTTTCCTTCTCTCTCTGTCTGTCTCTCTCTCTCTCTCTCTCTCTCTCTCTCTCTCTCTCTCTCTCAACACTGGATGACCTCAAAGGGTGACCTTTCTCTCTCTCTCTCGCTCTTTCTCTCTCTCTCTCTCTCTCTCTCTCTCTCTCTCTCTCTCTTCGCTTTTTTCAATTCTATTTACTCCGCTAAAGTCACCGTAAGTCCAGAGGCCGACCGTTTTATTCACACGGTTTTTATTTGCACCTTTATCATATTTCTGGAAATATGGCCCCCAGAACAATTTACCGTAATTAAATAGCTCAGCTCTAAATGTTTCATCCGTGTGAATACTAGTGTGCAAGGTGCCCTTGCGCACGGTATTAGGCTGGGTGGCCCTCACGTCTCGCCCAAAGTCAGCTCGAATTGGCTCCAGCTTACCTGTGACCCTAATGAGGATAGAATGTAGTAGTTATAGAAAACGGATTGTGAGTTCTGTGCACAGTGTGACCGACTTAAGTGTTAATTTAGGTGTTTAGATATAAGACCCAACTTACACAATAACTCGATCTGCATCACAGAAGAGGAACATAACTATTTCGTTACCTGACGACAACCTGTATCTTTCTGGCGATCTGTGTCTGTTTACTTCAGTTTGTGTTAACTCTGTTCAGATTTATGATATTTCCTTTGAGGTCATCCAGTGTTGAGAAATTTCTGATCGGTCACTCTTCTATTGTTTTTACACACTATTATCAGTGGTTAACGTAGTACTTCTCAATAAAAAAAATTCTGTTACTTCCCCCCCCTAGGAAGAAGAATCTTCCCCCGCCCACACACACACTCTCCACTGCGACTTTAAATAGTATAATTTGTCTATACAATTGTGATAAGCAAACCTCTGAATAACATTGTATCCTTATTAACATTAAATAAAAAAGAAAACATAAAGTAGATCAATTTAAAGCAAAGAATAATGTTATTAGCATTGTGTTTCAGTCTGTAACAGAAAATATTTAAAGTGAATCAATTTGCCTGAAACTTTAGATATTTTTTGACTGACTAGAACCACTTGAAACAGAAAAATACAATTAAATAAACTCAAAGGATAGTACAGTCAAATTGATCAGAAACATTAACTCAGGAGCACAATATATTAAACGGTTTAACCTGCAAAACAAAAATTAATAAAACAATTTGTGCTGATTTTTAGTCAATCAAAATGAGGTAATCAGAATGAATGGCTACAATGAGCACATTTTGCAGTTTCCAGTTTCTAATAGGGTAATACTGTTGAGAAACACATTGGCTGATAGCGCCTACAGCTAATTGAATAGCTAACCACATTTCTCTAGTTATTACAGGTAGGGATGAGCGAAATGGCCTAAAATATACATATAACACAATATATATTGCAGGCTCCTGCGATAACGATATATATCAGGCAGGGGTGTAACGGTAGGTTTATTTGTATTGAACCGTTTCGGTACGGGGGTTCCGGTTCGGTTCGGAGGTGTATCGAACGAGTTTCCACACGAACATATGAAGTAGCCGCCTATGCTAAAGTCTTAACAAGCTGCTCTGCTTTCTGCCTCCGTCTCCTACACAGCACCCAGCATTGTCCCAACCACACAACCATCTGATTGGTTACACATAAAGCGGTAACAGACAATCAGCAGTGCGTATTCAGAGCGGTAACAGCCAATCAGCAGTGCGTATTCAGAGTGCATGGAGTCAGTGCTTCTGCGTTGGGGTTTGCAGATAGGTGTTTGTTTAGCAGGTGAGCATAAGGTAGCGGACTCTCCCCAAATTATAATAAACATCTCCCAGTCAACTACTACTAACATAACTATGAGCCCGTTGACGTTCTAGAAACGAACTGCAGCTCAGCTTGCTCGCAGTCCTGGCTTGAAGTGAAGGCTAATTAACTTTTAGCGTAACGTTAGCTCATTTTGCGGTGTGTCTGTGTGTTAGCTCATTGTGGTGTGTGTGTGTGTGTGTGTGTGTGTGGGCTAGTGACATAATAATGTAAGTGCATCATTAAGCCTACATGAAGTCCATGGTGTTCAGGGATGAATAATCTCTCCTATTGCTATTGTACTATTTTTTCAGCTATAGTTACATTAATCATTAGTAATGTAGCAGCCTAGTTTTCAATGGCAGGGTCCCTGCTATCACATGTTGATAAAAATATAATATTTACATAATAAAATTCAACTACAGGCTTCCCAAATGCTGTAATAAATTAAGCATGATGAGTTGACTTGAAACTGTTTAATGTTACACTTTTTATATGTAGAAGAAAAGTTTTGTAATTTTATTTAATCTGAGCAACAATTTTAGGCATTTTAATGTTGATTAACATGGGCAGAATTATTACAGTGTTCCCAATGTTAAAAGGATAAAGCCATTGTATACAAATTTGGTAAATAAATTACCAAAACATTAATATTTTGTTGTTTTCTTACTGTACCGAAAATGATCCGAATCGTGACCTCTAAACCGAGGTACATACCGAACCGAAATTTGTGTGTACCGTTACACCCCTAATATCAGGATATAGGGTTTAGCATGTGAATTATAATAAAACCATTTCAAAACAAGTTACAAAGGCTCCTCATATGCTCCTGATGTATGTGGTAACATTGTGGGTAATTTCTGGTTGTATTATTTGGTCATATTAATCTACTTACTAATATACTGTTAGTAGCTGGTTACTCTCTGCTGTAACATGGTTTTGTCCACACTTCTGTTAAAATATATTTCACAATTACTCTTCTGTTGTTTGGATGCTGTACATTAGTTTTGGGCAATACTACAAATTTGGGTATCAATCCAATGCCAAGTAGTTATAGGGGCAGGATTGATCCGACCAATGCTGATACTTATACTTTAATTTTTCAAAATCATTGAATTAACAAATTGTTTTTATCACAATTATAATCTGAAAAACAAATACACAGGATGGTGGTGTAACAATATCAATCAATATTTTAGTTATGTCGTACTCATGGCCCTGATTTAAACCATTTGGTTTTACCCTTAAATTCCTTCTGTGTCTAGGGACTTATTTCCTGAGGGAGTTAACAATAAAAACATGTGATTTTTTGACAACAACAAAAAATACCCATTCAACCACTGGAGTATTGACCATATACTGATAACACACTTGGTATCGTTACTGTTGATGTTCGTATCGATCCTCCCACATTTGTCTACATTCAAGATCCTTAACTTGCGGTTAGCGAGTAGTATAGCATGTTAGCAAGTCATAGTCCTCCAGGAATGATACTTGAATGTTTCATCAACATGTATTAACACGATATAAAGATATATTAAAAGCTCTATCATTAGCCAAATGTGAAACGTCTATATCGTTTAAGCTTTTTATCTTATTTTAATTTTTTTTTTACAATTTCACATAATTACCTTCTTTTTTTACACATGCATGCAGTAGCAATGATTATGAAGGCGACAGTTTGACCCCGGATTGGACTAGTTCCATTTCTATGTCTTACATGGGTAGAATCATAATTACAGAAGCAAGCAAATGTCACTATGGGTCTGGTTATACGTAGGTTTCATTTTCAGTTTTTTTAATGCTCACTAATCTTCTCCTTTCTTGTTGCATCACGTTATGTTGTGAAACTTCAAATAATACACTTTTTTTTGTACCATTCCTGGTTTATATCCAAGTGCCCACGCGTCGATTGCACCCAACCATTTTGTTTGTTTGCATGTGTCTCATTAGATTGTTCTGTTTAGTTTTTTTTTGTTTTTTTTCTGTTGTCTGTGGGCGTTGCAGAAAAGAGAGGGCATGAGGAGGCGGCGGTAAGCAGAAAAAGAGAGAGAGAGAAAAAGGGAGGGAAGGTTCCCCCCCTCGTATAGCTGTCAGGGTTTCGGGTCTCCTTCCATTGAGGCTGAGAGATTTTGTGGCGGCAGGAATGGACTGGTTTACATGCAGCGGTTTTGAAGAGGAGGGGAACACACGCTAACATTACATGGAGCCCACCATCACGCTTAACTCTGTAAGTCCCCTTAATTCGTCCCCAAAGATCCTCTGATTTTTTTTTATTACAAATCAAGTTTAGGTTTGTGTTTTAACTTGCGTGTTATTTATTTGAGGTTTGTTGTGCAAGCATGTCCAAAAACAATCTCTATCTGCCTTCATATTTGAAAAAAATGAATATTTTTGAGAGTGGCAACAACTGGGTACCTGGACCTGGCGAATAATAGGGATAGGGTTTGACGTCTATTTAGAACCACCATTTATTTTAAGAAAATGAACAGTTTAGTCAAGCTAATTAGCATTTTTCTGAGGAATTGAGGAAATAGAATGTTTTCTGTGTGGAAATGGTGATTATTTAGAAAATGGTCGAGAGCTTTTGTAACATATATCTTCATTGTGTGTTTCAACCAAAAGAAACTAAATAAGCTTGTTTTGCCAGAACATTACCAAAATGTTAGTATGCAGAACTCAAAATTGTCATTAAAATACCAAGAAAACAATCATCTTCATCTACAATGTGTCTCTTTGTGGTGTTACTCATGTTATTATGGTGATTTTGAATTGGTAAGAGATGGTCAGAGGGATGGTCAGTGACACGAGCTTTTTAGCTTGTTTCTTCAGCCAATGTAAGGCAGAGGTTCCTTATTCAGGGATCAGAAAAAAAAGACTTAAACGTTGACTTTTACATTTTTTTTTTTTTTATCTAATCCAAAAAAAAAAAAAAAAAATCGTCCAGACCCAGTTAACGTGATATGTTTTTCATCTATTTTTCCATGTTTCCACTTTTATTTTTATTTTTATGGTTTAATTTACATCTGTAATGTAACACAGGCCAATGAAAAAATAAAGCAAGCTGCCGTCTGCAAATGACCCCCTGGCCACTCTTTAGACACCACTGGCTTATTTACATATTATTCTGCTCTCCCGTCAGATATGTAAACAGTCCTTTAAACTTCTAACTTTAGGTTGTTTTGACAGTCTCCACATTGAAGTTACTGTAAAACTAAGCACAAAAACTAAATTCCATTACATAAGTGCACAAACATGAAAGAATCATGGTAAACTGTCAATGCAGCTTGGTATAAACTGAAAAGAGCAATGCAACTTTGTAACCAAGCTGAGTGCATGGCTTTTATTTAGTATTGAGCCTACTATTTGGAAATGCATGACTTCTATTTTTTCTCATTATACAAAAACACAAAGATTCATTGAGTCTTCCTTGAGGTGTGTGTGTGTGTGTGTGTGTGTGTGTGTATATATATATATATATATATATATATATATATATTAGGGGTGGGCAAATTAATGCGTTAATTAAGCGTTAACTCATCAATCTATTAACGCCGACAATTATTTTATCGCACATTTGCGTATGTTGTTTACATGCTTTTATTTTGTTGCCATCTTGTTAAGAAAAGGCGTTATCTCCCGGATGTACTTCGGCGTGGAGGGGCTCTTGGTAAAGATGGAACATTTGGCAAAAATACCGGACAATTCTGCAGATTTCATGGCTGGCTTAAAGCGTGGTCACTCCGGGATTACTTACGACCGCCAGACAATTCTGAATGTGGATAGATCGGGCTGTTTTGGACTGAATGACGCGTGCTTGCTAGACCGGCTAGCTAGCATGGAAATACTTTGCCGGCTACATCCAGCGGCCTGTGAAGCAGCGGAGTATTTGTGTTGTCTGTCTATTTATCAATAATATACAGACGAGGCGTGTTGGCTGAGTTCTTAACGTTTACTTTCAGAGCGTGCATATCACAACATACAAGATGCCGTCATGGCGACACAACCTATACCGGGCTACCGCGCATGCTCGTCACTCCTGTTGCATGCTGGGTAGGGTAGTTCTTTTTTCCCTGGCTCATAACATCACAAATAGTACCATGTATATGCGTTCTGTTTATCAAAGCACCAAGCAAACAATCGGAAAATTCCCATCATATCAATTCCTAGATATGGTCATAATTATTTTAAGTGCACTACGCATAATAAACACAACATTATTAATATTGTTACTACGGATAATTTGATCAAAAATTCCCTAAAACAGCCCACTACCTATAGTATAGGTTTTTTAAACATAAGATCCCTGATAAAAAAAAATGTTTCTGCTGTTACCTCAGAAATTGCCTGTTCAGATGTTATGATTGTGGCTCAGAGATTTGTATGTACATTATATTTATTTTCCATAACAAACAGGATAACTTAAATACCCTGGCAGTGGCGATACGCTTAAATGTTTGTATTTACATTTTTTAGTTGATTTTCATAAAATATGCTATTTAACTGCTACTGTTTAACAAGGACTGATTTAAATTGTGTTTGCACAACAAATGTTTTGGCGCTTTTATTCATGTGGGAGAATATTCCAATAAAGGTGCATTACACACTACTTTTGAATTCATTATTGGGCTTTGCGTATACAATGCAGTTAATCGCGATTAATCGGAGAAATAGTGCGATTAACTTCGATTAAAATGTTTAATTGTTGCCCAGCCCTAGTATATATATATATATATATATATATATATATATATATATATATATATATATATATATATATATATATATATATATATATATATATATATGAATCAATCAATTTATATAGCCCTAAATCACAAATATCTCAAAGGACTGTACAAACCATTACGACTACGACATCCTCGGGAGAACCCACAAAAGGGCAAGGAAAACTCACACCCAGTGGGCAGGGAGAATTCACATCCAGTGGGACGCCAGTGACGCCAGTGACAATGCTGACTATGAGAAACCTTGGAGAGGACCTCAGAAGTGGGCAACCCCCCCTCACATAAATAAATAAATGTGTGTGTGTATATATGTGTGTATATATATATTAGGGGTGTAACGGTACACAAAAATTTTGGTCCGGTACGTACTTCGGTTTAGAGGTCACGGTTCGGTTCATTTTCGGTACAGTAAGAAAACAACAAAATATACATTTTTGGGGTATTTATTTACCAAATTTGTAAACAATGGCATAACATACATATACACACAGGGTCCATTGCCAGGGTTAATACATATATAACATTTATACAATAAAAAATAAAAAAGTTAAGGCTCAGAATGTTTTTTTAACAAAACCTTTCTACATATAAAGTGCTTTTGTTGATTGATTGATTGAGAATTTTATTAGTAGATTGCACAGCACAGTACATGCAATTGACCACTAAATGTTAACACCCCAATAAGTTTTTCAACTTTAAGTCGGGGTATACGTTCACCAACATCGCCCGTCGTTTTTCGTAGACATGTTCCATAAATATTGATGTTAAAGATTTCTTTTTTTGTGAAAAAATGTTAAGAATGAAGTTCATGAATCCAGATGGATCTCTATTACAATCCCCAAAGAGGTCACTTTAAGTTGATGATTACTTCTATGTGTAGAATTATGTATTTATTATAGAATCACTTGTTTATTTTCAACAAGTTTTTTTTTTTTATATCTTTTTTTCCAAATAGTTCAAGAAAGACCACTACAAATGAGCAATATTTTGCACTGTTATACAATTTAATAAATCAGAAACTGATGACATAGTGCTGTATTTTACTTCTTTATCTCTTTTTTTCAACCAAAAATGCTTTGCTCTGATTAGGGGGTACTTGAATTTAAAAAAAAAAATGTTCACAGGGGGTACATCTCTGAAAAAAGGTTGAGAACCACTTTTCTAGATCAAAGCAAAATAATTTTGTAAATGTATCAGTAAGTGCTTTAAGTACACCAGGCTTCTGCAAGGTACTATTTTGAAAACTTTATTTTGTTAGGGCAGTCAGATGTAGCGCACCGCGCTGTAATTATAAAGAGTGGAAGAATGCTGTGCTGAAGTTCTGAGCTTGAGAAATAAAGTTAACAAAAAAAAGAGTGCCTCTCAAGTTGCGACCACTTTTTATACATACATTAATGTTACATTGATGATGTCGTTTACAACAACACAAGCAGAGGCGATATGTTGTGAGTGCATGGATTGTTCCTGTTAGCTTTAGCTTTGTAGTTATAAGTGACTGTCTCAACATTGTTTCGTTCAGGACGGAGCTGCTGAGTGTGTCGGGGATGAATACAATAACATTGCATGTCGTTACAATAACAACATTTGACTCACATTTCTCACATTTCTCTGTTCTTATTTTGCGTTTGTCATCGGAGTTTGTTTTATTGGCCAACTATGCGACTCCATCTTTGTCTCTGACTTTCATGCTGTATACAAGAGGTCTCACTGAGCACATTTTTTTAACAGTAGAATTACATGAACAGAGTGAGCCTCCGGTCAGTTATCCACAATCTTTGTTTCAATATGTGCAGGCAGGAGATACTTGCAATTCTTTTCCACTCATTTTCCTGTGTGTAGTAGTGGTCGCGGCACTGACTTTAATGATGGAGCTGGAACTAATCATTTAGAAACAATGTTCACTTTTAGTATGCACATTGCTTCCAAACCGTAAGAAAAGACGTTGTGATCGTGGGCTGTGTGAACCACTGACCAATCAGAGCTTCTTTTTCTTTCACCTTATTTCAACAACAATATGATACATACAATTCAAATAATCAGTACATACAAGTCAACATGTCTCTATACATTTTTTCTAAATACGTTTGCAGAAATATTTTTTCTCTATAATTTTCAAACAGTAATTAAGAATTGTAAACAAATCTACCATAAAGAAAAATAAACTAAATAAAAGTTAAGCATGTGCAAGGGATAATAAAATAAATTAGAAAAAAATAAATAAAAGCATCATATAAAATGTTTTTTACATTTTGTCTGTGATGGAGATTGTCTGTCTTTTAGGATGTAGGAAATGTTCATGACTTTGTTTTTCATAACAAATACATATATGTGTATATATATATATATTTGTTTTTCATGACAAATATATATATATGTGTATATATATATATATATATATATATATATATATA